>NW_006159534.1:5155682-5181217 GCF_000334495.1 Tupaia belangeri chinensis | reverse complement strand
ATTGGCCGTCTAGAAAATAACGGCAGGACCAGCAGGTGGCATAATGGTTACGTCGCTGAACTCCCACATAGTCTACCGTGCTTCAAGTCCTGGACCCAGCGGCTTAAAGGGATTGCAGTGTGGCCATCTTCCCAGGGGATGATTTCTCACTTTCTTCCCTCCTGCGAGCACATGTGCCCTATAGCAAAAATCTCTCAAAAAAAAAAAAAAAAAGGCAATGTGATTTGAACCTCAAACTGATGTTCCTTTGTTTTGTTTTTGAGAGGTTTCTGCGCTCAACAGAAAGACAGAGACAGAGAGATAGAAAGCGAGAAATCACCCCCGCCCAGGGGAGATGGCCATGCCGCAATCCCTTCTCCTCCATTCTCTTCTCGGGATTTTGAACACACACGCACATGCACCCAGCGTGAGTTTAAGCCACTGGGTCCAGGACTCAAACCGCGGTCAGCTATGTGGGAGTTCAGCAACATAGCCATTATGCTAACTGATGGTCCCGAACTGATGTTCTTTTTTTATACTAAATGAAAGAGAGTAGGAATTAGCCTGATTTAGTATAGAATGATGCCAAAACATGTGATTCTTTGGTGTTCATTATTGTAGCATAATCCCTATCACGCAAGTGGAAGAATGGAGAATTAGTGAATAGCAGTAACTAAAAAGACAGATAACTGAAGGAAGAGGCTATAGCCTATTATATAACCTCTCTCTCTCTTTTTTTTTTTTTTTTAGATTTTTTTGTTTTGTTTTTTGAGAGGATTTTGCTCCTCCATTCTCCTTTCGGGATCTTGGGCACGCATGCACATGTGCCCGGTGTGAGTTTAAGCCACTGGGTCCGGGACTCGAACTGCGGTTGATTACATGGGAGTCCAGCAGCATAACCATTACATTAACTGCTGGTCCCACCTCTCTTTTTTTAAATAGTATCTTTTAAAATCTAAAAGTATGGCAGCTTCATTTTATCTGGTGAGCTTCTGCCTTAAAAGTTTTCAAAATTGCAATTGCATTGAATAGGAAACAAGTCCCAACTATCAGAAACAATACCTAACTTTGACATACAACTGGCTACGTAGGCAACTTCACGATGCCTCTACCATGAAACCATACTGATTATTATTTAGTTATAATAACTTGGAAGTAGCCAAGGACAACATAAGGAAAGTAAATAAAATCAAGGAACATGCTAAAACTTGTTATCCATTTCGAAGTTCATTGATGCCGATTTTATCTTTTGTACCTCTGCTAAAAAATGAACAAAGGTTTTTGCATCTACTGTGCCATCTATTCCATTTTAAAGACTCCACATATTAAAAAAGTAGACCTTATTATAACTTTATGTCCTCTTTTCCATTACTTCCTACAACTACCTAGCTAAGTTCCTCACTGTCTTACCAGTAGTTTATGCACAGATTTGCCTACATGTTCTATGACTGTTCTTCCTCCCTAGAATGACTTTTCCCAGTGAAAAATTACTCTATCTTTCAAGAACCCAGGTTGAAGTCCTCCCTCCTCCTTAAAGCCTTTCTTCACTCAGCGGTCCTATAAATAGGGATGACAGTATATGTCAGCATTAGTAATCTGCCACATAAGCAGTATAGTCTTGAATTTTCTGCTTCTTTGTATGGAAATCAGCTAACCTAATTAGAAGTCATAAAGCCAGATAATGACACAGTTGTGAAACAGAACACTCTACAAGAAGTCCCACATTGGAAGGTTCTTGGTCCAAGTCCAGAGAACTGCCTGAGTATGCTGGGCACACACTTGCCTGTAATCCAGGACTAGCTGAAGGCTAGAGGGTATCATGGCATCTAGACTCTATTGGGGGTTCTCTCTCTCTTACTCATGGAAGAAATAAATATTTAAAGAAATAAAAAGTTTCTTTAAAGGCAGAAGCCATGTCTTACCCATCTGAATCCCACATGTACTTAAAATACTTAGCCCACCTTAAGTGCTATATCAATGCTTGATCAAATAATGAAACTAGACTCTTTTTATTTTCTCAAAAAAAAAAAAAAACCTTTCAGAGATAGGAAAAGTAGAAGTAAATGAATAAATAAAAAATTTACTAAGAGAAAAGAGAAATATTGGGTTGCTGGAAAAGCCGTGACACATTTTTGCATAGAAAAACACAAATAATGTCATGACTTTTCCAACAACCCAATACATTGTTTTCCTTTAGTTCAGATTAAAATGCTTTATTTTCTATTTGAATTTCATGTTAGTATAAGTTTACATGTCTTGTCACCTATTTACCATTGAGCAGGAAAGTGAGAAAGCAAGCTGCCAGGTCCCAGACTCAAATTGCAGTCAGCCACAGAGGAGTCAAGCCCCTTAACCACTACACCACCTGCTTGCAGTATAAACTTAGTTTAATTTTTTTCCTTAATTTTTCAGTACCCATCTTGTAGGTTAAGGCCTGAGTCAAGGTACTTTGAAGGCAGGGAACAGATCTATAGAGTTTTCTTTACACATAAAATTATTTCCAGATGTCATATACTTAACATACCCATTATTTCTGATCGTTTTTACAGTGTTGGGGTAACCAGGGATACCTTGTATTGTGATCTAACTCTATTTTATTTAGCTGTTAAAGGGTTTACTGCTACTTTCTCCAAGAGGTAAAAGTATGCCAAATTTAAGAGACTTGGAAGTGAAACAGGCGTTGGTCTGTGGCTATTACCTAAGTACTGTACCCTGTTGTTATTTCTGTAGTGAATAAGTGGGATGAAGAGTGTTCATTTGTTCATTGTATTATTAAAATTGTTTGGGGGACCAGCAGGTGGCGCAGTGGTCAAGGTGCTGGATTCCCACAGCAGTCTGAGTCCCAGACCTGGCGGCTTTCTTCCTCACTTTCTTTCTCGTGCTCTCTCTCTCTGTTTTTCTGGCCAGATTAAAAATAATAATAATGGGGTTTTTCTATGCAATTTTACTATACAAAAATGTGTCAGAAAAGTCATGACACATTTTTGCATAGAAAAAACACACCATGACTTTTCTGACAACTCAATATTAAATAAAATAATTCCTTTTTATCTTTATTTATTTATTTATTGAGATTTTTGCTATAGGGCATATGTGCTGTCCAGAGAGACAGACATCAGGGATAGCCATGTTGCCATCTCTTCTCCATTTTTTTCTCAGGATTTTGGGCATGCACCCACACGTGCCCAGCGTGAGTTTCAAGCTGCTGGGTCTAGCACTCAAACGGCAGTCAGCCATGTGGGAGTCTGGGGACATAACCATTATGCCATCTGCTGGTCCCATATAATTCTTCTAAAAAGTTTCTTAAAGGGATCAGCAGTTAGCGTAATGGCTATGTCGCTGGACTACCATTTAGTCGACCACGGTTCGCATCCTGGACCCGGTGGCTTAAAACTCACGCTGGGCGCGTGTGCATGCATGCCCAAGATCCTGAGAGCAGAATGGAGGAGAAGGGATTGCGGCATGGCCATCCCCCTGGGGGGTGATTTCTCGCTTTCTGTCTCTCTGTCTGTCTCTGTCTGTCTCTGTCTGTCTGGCGAGCGCACTCACCCTATAGCAAAAATCTCTTCAAAAAAAAAAAAGTTTCTTAAAGAGGGGCCGGGTGGTAGCACAGTGGTAACTGGATCTACATGGGAAACATCCTGGGTTCACATTTTGGGACCTCCCTGAGCACACTGGGTGGGCTCATGTGCCGATGATCTGAGCCAGCTGAGACTAAGAGTGGTTTGATTTATGAAGACCTTGTTTGGGCTGCCACCGTGTGTGTGTGTGTGTGTGTGTGTGTGTGTGTGTCTGTCTGTCTGTCTGTCTGTCTGTCTGTCTTTCTCTCTCATGCTCTTTTTCTGAAGAAATAGATAAGCCTTTTTTTTAATTGCCTAGAGAATGTTGTTATGATTATGATCCTGTTCCTTATCTTACAAGGTGATGGCTGTTAACTGGTGAAATTCATAGACTGTGTTGGATTTAGATTTCTTTTTCCCTTTTCACCTGTATTTCAGGATATCAATGCTTATAATTGTGAAGAACCCACAGAAAAGTTACCTTTTCCTATCATCGATGACAAAAATCGGGACCTGGCCATCCTGTTGGGCATGCTGGACCCAGCAGAGAAGGACGAAAAAGGCATGCCTGTGACAGCTCGAGTGGTGAGTCACAGAAATCTACTCATAGTCGGGCACATATAAATGCTGCACCAGCCAGAAGAAATAGGGGAATATCTACAATTATAAAATAACTGGATTAGTGACTTTGTAACTCATCATCTGTAATACTGATGCAAAGCAACTAAAATTTTCAGCTACATTTTTAAACTGCTTAAATTTATAGCTCTTGGAAATCTGAAGAATAAGCTGTTTATTATTCTAAACTGTCATCTAGACTCAAGAAACCTTTCCTCAGCTCTCCAGATAGCTGTCTTTAAAGTGATGGGCCATCCCCTTCAGAATTCTTGAATACCTATCTGCCTGTCCTCTGCACTGAGAATAAACCCAGTCCCTCATCTGCACGAATGTTCAGCTTTTTGAGGACTGACATCAGCTCCTCTTAGTATTATTTTTGTGCTAACCATCTTTTGTTCACATAGTGCCTTCCTGGGGCCTTTTCTATATTAAATATGCATATCAGTTTTTCTTATAGGGACAGCCAGGACCAGATAGCATTCCCTCCCAAATTTATAAAAATAGCATAGAGAGAGGGCAGGCAGGTGGTGCAGTGGTTAAGGTGCTGGACTCCCACACTACCGACCATGGTTCAAGTCCCCGACCTGGCAGCTTGCTTTCTCACTTTCCCTGATCAAATGAATAATAATAATAATAAAATAATTTTTTTAAAAAGAGCATGGAGAGGAAAATTGCCTATATTCCAGCCTCCCAGATTAGCAGCTTAGTGCCTCCTTCTAGTTGCTTTGTTTTTTTGTTTGCATACCCTTGAACATTTGAAATGACTGCTGAGCTTTCTAAATGCCTTAAGTATCAAAAGCCCTGAAAGAGCTCTTCCTAGTTCTGCCTTTGTGTACTTTGCAGGTGTTCATTTTTGGCCCTGATAAGAAATTGAAGCTGTCTATTCTCTACCCAGCCACCACCGGCAGGAATTTTGATGAGATTCTCAGAGTAGTCATCTCTCTGCAACTGACAGCAGAAAAGAGGGTGGCCACCCCAGTCGACTGGAAGGTAAAGATGTTAAAAGAGCAGATATTCAACTTGCCCAGTGGGCCGAAGGGCCAGTCTCTAAACTACTACCTTCAGAGTCTGTGTTCCTCACGTGGTGTGTTTCTGGCATCAAAGTATAAAGAGAAGATTTTTTTTCTCCCAGCCAAGTTCAAGATTTGTTAAAAGGTCATTTTGAAGGTTTTGGACACATTTTTCTAAAACACAAGCCCAACTGCTTTCTATTAGATAATTTGGACAAATTAATTGGTCAGAATGATTCCTTTTACTAATGTAAAGTTTTTAAGAAGAAAGAAAGAAAAATAATACTTTTAGCAAAGCTTTCCCCAATGCCAAAATATTTCAACTTTGCCATTTTTCTGGAGTCCCAGCTATAAAACTATTGATTTATTAATGTGACAAAGCACTTTATTTCTTTTAAACTTCAGTCATGAAGTTTATTAATTTCATTAATACATTTTTACTCTAGGATTTCTGCAAATATATAGGACATGGGTAATATCACATGAGCCAGCCCACATGCATCTCTTAATGTTGCTACATTTTTTAAATATGCTAACCTGTATAACAGGTTTCATTGGTTTGGGTTTTGGTTTGGGGGGGGGGGGATTTTCTTTTCTTCTTTTTTTTTATTTTTTTCCCTGATGGAGAAATTATTTAAATTCTGTGACCCAGCTTGGGAGAGTTGGCCTTATCTTTGGTTGTGTAGGAATGTCTTTCTCTTAAGTGACCTTTGGGATGAAAATGATGAAAGCATGTGATCATGTCATGTGTGTTTTGAGGGAAGTTCACTGAAGGTAGAAAGAATAGTTAGTACAGGATCTTCATCTAAAAGTGACCTTGACATATTGGAGGGATAGAGGGAAAGCCAGAGTGCCTGGAAAAGCAGCAGCAGCAGAGAGATTGAGAGAGGAGGCAGGATTCAGTCCTACAGAGCCAGGAAGCATGGTATAAACTTAGAACTAAAATCCAAAGTGTAGTGGCAGCCATTACAACACTTTTCCTTATTTATATGGGGAAGCACTTCACACAAGTGTCAAAAATCAACTATGTAAACAAAATTCCTCAGGCCCAGCCACTGTGGCATGCACTGCTACATTGCTGTGCTCCACAGGCTGGGACAACATAGAAGTCTTGGGTTCAATTCTTGGTCCAACCTAAAAGCCAGGCACGATGACATGTACCTCTAATCCCAGTAACTCCAGAGGCTGAGGCAGATGATTGCAAGCTCGAGGATGGCTTGAACACAGCAAGACCCTATCTAAAAGAGCCAGATGCAGTGGCACACACCTGTAGTCCCTGGTGGTAAGTTGAGGCAGGATTGCCACATGGTGAGATCCTGTCTTAAAAGGAAAAAAAATTCTCTCAGAAGGGAGAGAGTAAAGAATATTTAATTATTCTCATTAGCACCTATAGCTACTTTTCTAAAATTCATTCTTAAAAAACTTAAAGCTTTACTATGAGACTGAATTTTCCCATTCTCAACATCTTTCAATAGGATGGTGACAGTGTGATGGTTCTTCCAACCATCCCTGAAGAGGAAGCCAAACAACTTTTCCCTAAAGGAGTCTTCACCAAAGAGCTCCCATCTGGCAAGAAATACCTCCGCTATACTCCCCAGCCATAAGGCTCAGCGAAGAGCTGGTGCTGGAGCAGCTCGCTCAGCACAGTGAGCTAGGGGACATCTGCCACCAGTCATGTCTTCCTGCAGCAGTTGTATAAAAACATCTGGAGTGATCACAGCTACTGTCCTTAGGTCCTGTGCTACCAACTTATTAAATGAAAATGGCACCAAAAGATTCTTGGGATTCTTGACTCTGTGCCTTCACCAGCATTCTGCTCTGTTTATATCTCTCAGCAATCTGCTGGCTCTTTCTGAAATACATTTTATATTTGAGACTGCTGTCTTATTAGATCAGGATTGTGACCAATGAGGTAGTCTCTGTTGATAGTCAAAAAAGCTTCAGACCATCCTAGAATGACTATCAATTTTTTTTAACTAACCTAACCAAATCCCCGCTTTGTCTCCCATTTTGGAGAGCCACAGAACTTGAGGTTCATATTCTTCTGTAAATAGCTAACGATATCACCCAGAATAACCCAGATGTTCTTTAGTATTGAGTGTTTTGATCACAGCTGGAAGAAAAAACTTTAATTCTGTACTTTTCTAGATATCTAAAGTGGGAAGAGCAGCGGGCGGGATATGTAAGTATTTTGCTATAAAGAATTTACAGAAAATTTCTATCAAAAGGGGGAGGCTGCAGAAAAGGCTTCCCTTGCCTGCCAGTAGGTGTACCAGATGATATGAGTGGTGCAAGTGCCATGTGCCTTTCACACAGAGCACTTCCACATGTCATTCTGTTCTCCTTGTGTACCTGAAAGGGCATCATGCCTTGTGAAGACAGGAGAGGATGCTCACAAATATTTTATTATAGATCTGTTCTGCAGTAGTTTGCTATTTTCTGAATTTTGCTTTTTGGGGATCCGTGAATAAAATCCTTTGTTAAAACTGGATCAGAGAATTCTTTTGTCACATTTTGAAGTACTATTTTAGACATATGTCCTAAAGTGCAGAAGCTGCTTCTTGCTAGGATTGGCATGAGTGCTTTTCTCCAAAAACAGATATTTGACTCCTCATATGAGACCAGAGAGGCAACTGAAGATCCTGTGAGTCACCATGCATCTTGCCTACTTTGCTCCTTTGTGATACCCACCTGGTCCCTGAAGTTCTTTGATACTGTGACCCCAGGTATAGAGCCATCTCCTGACCTAATACCTTAGTGGGATTGGTAGGTTCAAGAACATGAATCTTAAGGATAAAAATTCATCTCTGCTTTTTGCAACTCAGAACTCATGGATTCCTTGATTTTTTTTTTTTATACCTTGCTAATAAGTCCTAGATTTAGAAAGAAGTTTTCCATTCATGGTGTCTTCATCTGCTTAACCAAAATGTTACAGACTGGAAGACATAAACCAAAAATTTATTTCTCACAGTTCTGGAGTCTAGAAGTCCAAAATAAAGGTGCTACGGTGCTGGTGGATCCTACCTCTGACAGGAGCTCTCTTCCTGGCTTGTAGACAACTGTCTTCTTGCTGTACCCTTACATTTTTGGTTTCTTGATGGTGTTTTTATTTTTTGCCATAAGTTGGGTATGCTTTCCAGAGAGAAAAAAAGGGAAAGTGGCAAAGCATCCCCCAGACCTAGTGGCTTAAAATTCATACTGGTTGTGGGACCAGCAGTTAGCGTAATGGCTACGTCGCTGGACTCCCACGTAGTCGACCACGGTTCGAGTCCCGGACCTGGTGGCTTAAAATCACACCGGGCGTGTGTGCTTGCGTGCCCAAGATCCTGAGAGGAGAATGGAGGAGAAAGGATTGTGGCGTGGCCATCCCATCTGGGGGGTGATTTCTCACTTTCTGTCTCTCTCTCTGTCTGGTGAGCACACGCGCCCTATAGCAAAAACCTCTCCAAAAAAGAAATTCATACTGGTTGCATGTGCATGCGTGCCCAAAATCCCAAGAAGAGAATGGAGAAGGGATTGCGACATTGCCATCCCCTCGGGGGGGAGGGGGTGATTTCTCGCTTTCTTTCTCTTTCTCTGTGTCTCTGACAAGAGCATACACCCTATAGCAAAACTAAATTTAAAAAAGAAAAAATAATAATAGATGGTATAAAGGGTGGCCAGGTTAAGAGCCAGTCCAACTCAGCATGAATTTTGAGGTAGTTGTAGCCACTACAGTTCTGACCTGGGACGGAATCAATAACTGCGAAGAGAAAGCTCTTTGTCATGCTCCTGAACAGCAAATGGGATGTCTGTGTTACAACAAATGTGTTATGGGCATCGCTTTGAAACCATAAAGATAAAAATCACAGGACAAGGACAAAGGACAGAAGGCTACAAGAAGTTGGGGCCTGGGAACAGCAGTTAGCGTAATGGCTATATCGCCGGACTCCCATGTAGTCGACTGCGGTTCGCGTCCTGGACCCAGTGGCTTAAAACACGCCGGGTGCATGTGCATGCGTGCCCCCAGAAGGGGTTGCGGTGTGGCCATCCCCCCTGGGGTGTGATTTCTCTCTTTCTGTCTCTCTGTCTCTCTCTGGTGAGCGCACGCACCCCATAGCAAAAACTTCTAAAAAACTCAAAATAAGAAGTTAGGGCTATACAACATCCTCAAGAAGCTGCAACAGGCCTGTTTTCCAACTTCAAGACTTCTGGACATATTGGGAAACAAGCCCTATATGGTTTTGCTGCTGTGATGAGGGTCCTGCATGCTCAGCCATGTTTGCTGACACATAGGTCCAACTACTCTGAGAATTTCCACCCTATGATGCTAAGTATACAGAAGGTTCTGAACTAATTGTTTAAGCTTGACTTTTTGTCTTGTATTTATATTTGTCTATTCTTGCCTCTGTTTTGGTTGCCCTAAAGCAGCATGTAATTTTTTCAAAGCCTTGAGAAATTAAAAGAAATTATGGATTATAAATAATAAATGGTCAGCTGTAATGTTCAACTTTATTTAACTTTTAAAGATAAAATGAAAAGTGTTATCAAACAGTACGGTACATACTAAGGATTTCTCCTAAACTAAGATTATAGAACAAAGTCCCATTTTTCAACATGAGGGAAGAAAAAACAAGTATACTCTGGAAAATATTAGTCACAAGTTATAACAATTTCATAAATAAAAATTACAGGACCTATGCTTTTGACAGTAACATAATAATTGATAATGTACTATATTATAACTTGCTCTTAGCTGGAAACAGGGTTTCATTTTGCAGATCACAAGTCAGAATATCTTACATTTCTGAAGAATTTTTGAACATCTGAAGTACAATGCAACTACTTAAAGAGTTTTGGGGCCAGCAAGTGACATGGTAGTTAAGGCATTGATTCACACATGGGCAACTGTGGCTTGAGACCCAGACCTGATGGAATGAAAATCACACTGGTGCACATGTGTGCATGTCCAAAATCCTTAGAAAATGGTGAAGGGATTGCAATGTAGCCACCCCTCTTGCAGAGGAGAGCAGGTGATTTCTCACTTTCCCTCTCTCTGTCTCTCTCTCTAAGCACATACCCCATGGCAAAAACCTAGATAATTTTTTTTAATAAAATTAGAATTTTTATAATGGGGCCAGCAGTTGGCATAATGGCTATGTCACTGGAATCCCATGAAGTCGACTATGATTCGAGTTCCAGACCCGGGAGCTTAAACTCATGCCCGGGATCCAGAGAGGAGAATGGAGAAGGGATTGTGGTGTGGCCATCTCCTCTGGGGAGGTGATTTCTCACTTTCTGTCTCCCTGTCTTTCTCTGTCTTTATGGCAAGTGCATGTGCCCTATAGCAAAAACTTCTCAAAAAAAATTTTTTTATAGCAGTTCACAGTTGCTTATAAAATAAATGCAGCAATAAATGGTTTCTGTAACTTCTAAGTAAACTCTTTGCAGATCCATGGGCATTTGAGCTAGGATATTAGCTTATTCTTCACCTGATTCCACACATCTTAACATCAGTAAGAACCTTATCTAGAATGATACCGAGTTTCCAGCTATAAAAGAAAGTCAAAAGTAAAATATTAGACTATGAACCTATCAGGAAACTTACCTGTTAAACAAAACCATAAAATGTACTGAAAAGTTTTCATTCTATTATCTGAAACATTCTCAAAGAAATATCTTACATATTAAGGGCTTTGCATTTTCATTAAAATTAATTACATGTGTGTCTCTATCATCTTGTAAAAAGATACTACATTCATTCAATTAGTTTATTAAAGGTGTACTTAAGGAAAAGAGACATGTTATAAAAGTTGAATTTCAGCTAACTTTATGAGCGATTGCAGAGTAACTGGAAGTTCCTCTCATAAATTGAAATGAGGTCCAGCCCTATAACACATGGCTAAATGTGAAGAAGCCAGATCCCATGTGGCCATACCTGGTTTTTATGCACCCTCGTGGCAACATGCCAGGCATGCATGCTCATGCCCAGTATCCTGATAGGATGGAGAATGGAGGAAAAAGAATTGCAGAGTGGCTAGTCCCCACTGGGGAGGTGCTTTCTCTCTTTTCTTTCTCTTTCATGCACATGCACACATCCTCTGGCATAATTTTTTTTAAATGAACATAAAATAAATTGGGATGAAACTTTTTTTCATAACAGGGCTTGGAAGATAACAAATGAGGAACTCAGACTTTTGACTCTCAATTAGGTTTACCACTTATAGGGATGACCCAGGAGGGTTGCCTAAAATGTTTAAAGTGGGGTGTGCTGTGGATCTCAATGAATTGTGCTGTGGTTCCCAGTGATGTCTGGGTCTTTGTGGGGTGTGCTGTGGGTCGAAGATTTGTGCTTTGGGTCTCAGTGATGTGTGCAGTGGTCTCAATGAGGTATCCTGTGGGTTGCAGTGGGGTGTGCTCTGGGTTAAAGTGGGGTGTGCAGTGGACCTCAATGAAAAGTTCTGTGGGTCCCAGTGAGTTTTGAGTGTGTGTGGGGTGTGTTGTGGGTCCCAGATTTGTGCTTTGTGTCTCAGTGATGTGTGTGGTGGTCTCAATGAGGTGTCTTGTTTGTTGCAGTGGGATGTGCTGCTGGTTTTAGTGGGGTGTACTGTTGGTTAAAATGGGGTATGTTGTGGATCTCAATTGCGCCATGGTTCCCAGAGAGGTTTGTGTCTTTGTGGGGTGTGCTGTGGTTTGCAGATTTGTGGTTTGGGTCTCAGTGATGTGTGTGGTGGTCTCAGTGAGGTGTTCTGTGGGTTGCAGTGGGGTGTGCTGTTGTTTAAGGTGGAATGTGCTATGAGTTAAAGTGGGGGTGTACTGTAGATCTCAATGAATTGTACTGTGGGTCCCACTGAGGTTTGGATCTGAGTGGGGTGTGCTATGGGTGGCAGATTTGTGCTTTGGGTCTTAGTGATGTGTGTGTGGTCTCAATGAGGTGTCCTGTTGGTCAGAGTGCGGTGTGCTGTTTGTTAAATTTGGGTGTGCTGTGGGTTAAAGTGGAGTGTGCTGTGGATCTCAATGAATTGTGCTGTGGGGCCAAGTGATGTCTGGGTTTGCGTGGGAGTGCTGTGGGTTTCTGATTTGTGCCTTGGGTCTCAGTGATGTGTGCAGTGGTCTTAATGTGGTGTCCGGTGGGTCCCAGTAGGGTGTGCTGTTGTTTAAAGAGGGATGTACTATAAGTTAAAGTGGGGTGTGCTGTGTATCTCAATGAATTTTTCATTGTGTCCAAGTGAGGTTTGGGTCTGTGTGAGGTGTGGTCTAGGTGGCAGATTTGTGCTTTGGGTCTTAGTGATGTGTGTGGTGTTCTCAATGAGGTATCCTGTGGGTCACAGTGGGCTGTGCTGTTGGTTAAATTGGGGAGTGCTGTTGGTTAAATGGGGTGTGCTGTTGTATAAATTGGGGTGTCCTATGAGTAAAAGTGAGGAGTGCTATGGATCTCAATTAATCGTGATCTCAATGAATTGTGGTTCTAACTGCTGCATGCAGTGGTCTCAGTGAGGTGTCTGGTGGGTCGCAGTGTGTTCGCCGTGGTTTCCAGTGATGTTTGGGCCTTTGTGGGGTGTGCTATAGGGTCGAAGATTTTTCCTTTGGGTCTCAGTGATGTATACGGTCATCTCAATGAGGTGTTCTGTATGTCGCAGGGGAGTGTGCTGTTGGTTAAAGTGTGGTGTGCTGTGGATCTCAATGAATAGTTCTGTGGGTCCCAGTGTGGTTTGGGTCTGTGTGGTTTGTGCTGTGGGTTCCAGATTTGTGCATTGGGTCTGAGAGTTGTGGACACTGGTCTCAGTGAGGTGTTCTGTGGGTCACAGTGCTGTGTGCTGTTGTTTAAAGTGAAGTGTCTTATGAGTTAAAGTGGGGTGTGTTGTGGATCTCTATGAATTTTTCATTGTGTCCAAATGAGGTTTGGGTCTGTGTGGGGTGTGGTCTGGGTCGCAAATTTGTGCTTTGGGTCTCAGTGATGTGTGCAGTGGTCTTGCTGAGGTGTACTGTGTGTCACAATAGGGTGTGCTGTTGTTTAAAGTGCAGTGTGCAGTTAGTTAAAGTTGGGTGTGCTGTGGATCTCAATGAATTGTGCTGTGGTTCCCAGTGATGTTTGTGTCTTTGTGGGGTGTGCTGTGTGTCACAGATGTTTGTATTGGTTCTCACTGATGTGTGTGGTGGTCCTAATGAGGTGTCCAGTGGGTCGCAGTGGTGTTCACTGTGGTTTAAGGTGGGGTGTACTGTGGATCTCAATAAATAGTTCTGTGAGTCCCAGTGAGGATTGGGTCTGTGTGGGGTGTGCTGTCAGTTACAGATTTGTGCTTTGGGTCTCACTGATATGTGCGGTGGTCTTTATGATGTGTTCTGTGGGTCGCAGTGGGGTGTGCTGATGGTTAAATAGGGTTTGTTGTGGATCTCAATGAATACTGCTGTGAGACCAAGTGATGTCTGGGTCTGTGTGGGGTGTGCTGTGGGTTTCTGATTTTTTCCTTGGGTCTCAGTTGTGTGTGCAGTGGTTCTAATGTGGTGTCCTGTGGGTTCCAGTGCGGTGTGCTGTTGTTTAAAGAGGGGTGTGCCATGAGTTAAAGTAGAATGTGCTGTGGATCTCAATGAATCTTTCATTGTGTCCAACCGAGATTTGGGTCTGTGTGGCGTGTCAGGTGGGTTGCAGCTTTGTGCTTTGTGTCTCAGTGATGTGTGTGGTGTTCTTAATGAGGTGTCCTGTGGGTCACAGTAGTCTGTGCTGTTGGTTAAATTAGAGAGTGTCATTGGTTAAATGGGGTGTGCTGTGGATCTCAATGAATTGTGCTGTGGGTCCCAGTGGGGTGTGCTGTAGATCTCAATGAATTGTGCTGTGGGTCCCAGTGAGGTTTGTGTCTGAGTGAGGTGTGCTGTGGGTCGCAGATTTGTGCGTAGGGTTTTACTGATGTGTGTAGTGGTCTTTTTTTTTTTTTTTTGAGAGGTTTTTCACTATAGGGCACGTGCACTCGCCAGACAGACAGAGACAGACAGAGAGACAGAAAGCGAGAACTCGGCCGCCAGAAGGGATGGCCATGCCGCAATCCGTTCTCCTCCATTCTCCTCTTGGGATCTTGGGCACACACGCACATGCACCCAGCGTGGGTTTTAAGCCACCGTGTCCAGGACGTGAACCATGGCCGACTACGTGGGAGTCCAGCAACACAGCCATTACGCTAACTGCTGGTTCTCGTTTGCAGTGGTCTTAATGAGGCATCCTGTGGGTCAAAGTGGGGTGTGCTGTTGTATAACATGGGGTGTGATATGAGTGAAAGTTGGGAGGGCTGTGGATCTCAATGAATTGTGCTGTGGTTTCCAGTGATGTTTGGGTCTTTGTGGGGTGTGCTGTGGGTCACAGATTTGTGCTTTGGGTCTCAGTGATGTTTGCAATCATCTCAATGAGGTGTCCTGTGTGTCGCAGGAGTGTGTGCTATTGGTTAAAGTGGGGTGTGCTGTTGGTCAAAGTGGTGTATGCTGTGAATCTCATTGAATTGTTCTGTGGTTCCCAGTGATGTTTGGGTGTGTGTGGTTTGTGCTGTGGGTTCCAAATTTGTGCATTGGGTCTCAGTGTTGTGTGCACTGGTCTCAGTGAGGTGTCCTGTTGGTCGCAGTGCAGTGTGCTGTTGTTTAAAGTGAAGTGTCTTATGAGTTAAAGTGGGGTGTGCTGTGGATCTCTATGAATTTTTCATTGTGTCCAAGTGAGGTTTGGGTCTGTGTGGGGTGTGGTCTGGGTCTCATATTTGTGCTTTGGGTCTCCCATGATGAGTGTGGTCGTCTCAATGAGGTGTCCTGTAGGTCTCAGTGTGCTGTGCTGTTGGTTAAATGGGGTGTCCTGTATATCTCAGTAAATTGTGCTGTGGGTCCTAGTGTGGTTTGTGTTTGAGAGGGGTGTTCTGTCAGTCGCTGATTTGTGCTTTGGGTCTCAGTGATGTGTGTGGTGGACTCAATGAGTTATCCTGTGTGTCAGAGTGGGGTGTGCTCTTGGTTAAAGTGGGGTGTGCTATGAGTTAAAGTGGTGAGTGCTTTGGATCTCAATGAATTGTGGTGGGTTTCTCAGCCAGGTTTTGGTCTTTGTGAGGTGTGCTGTGGGAGACAGATTTGTGCTTTGGGTCTGAGTGATGTGTGTGGTGGTCTCCATGATGTGATGTGTTTCTCAGCCAGGTTTTAGTCTTTGTGGGGTGTGCTGTGGGAGACAGATTTGTGCTTTGGGTCTGAGTGATGTGTGCGTTGGTCTCAATGATGTGTCCGGTGAGTCACAGTGGGGTGTGTCATGGTTTAAAGTGGGGTGTGCTGTGGATGTCAATAAATAGTTCTGTTGGTCCCAGTGAGTTATGGGTATGTGTGGGGTGTTCAGTGGTTCTCAGATTTGTGCTTTGCATCTCAGTGATGTATGCGATGGTCTCAATGAGGTGTTCTGTTGATCGCAGTAGGGTGTGCTTTTTGTTAAAATTGAGTGTGCTGTTGGTTAAATGGGGTGTACGGTAGATCTCAATGAATTGTCTTGTGGGTACCAGTGAGGTTTGGGTCTGAGTCGGGTGTTCTGTTGTTCGCAGCTTTGTGTTTTGTGTCTCAGTGATATGTGCGGTAGTCTCAATGAGGGGGCCTGTTGGTCACAGTGGGGTGTGCTGTAAACCTCAATGAATAATTCCTTGTGTCCCAGTGATGTTTGGTTCTTTGTGCAGTGTGCTGTGGGTCACAGATTCAATCTTTGGGTTTCACTGATGTGTGCAGTGGTCTCAATGAGGTGTCCCGTGGGTCACAGTGAGGTGTGCTGTTATTTAAAATAGGGTATGCTACTTGTTAAACTGGGGCATGCTGTGGATCTCAGTGAATTTTTCATTGTATACATGTGAGATTTGTGTCTGTGTGGGATGTGGTATGGGTCACAGATTTGTGCTTTGGGTCTCAGTGTTGTGTGTGGTGGTCTCAATGAGGTTTCCTGTGGGTCACAGTGGGGTGTGCTGTTGTTTAAATTGGGGTGTGCTGTGGGTTAAAGTGTTGTTTGCTGTGGATCTCAATTAATTTTGCTGTGGTTCCTAGTGAGGTTTAGGTCTGTATTGGTGTGCTGTGTGTTGTAGATTTGTGTTTTGGGTCTCAGTGATGTTTCTAGTGGCCTCAATGAGGTGTCCTATGGGTCACAGTGAGGTGTGCTGTTGTTTTAAGTGTGGTGTGCTGTGTGTTAAATTGGGGTGCACTGTTTGTTAAAGAGGGCTGTGCTGTGGATATCAATGAATTGTGCTGTTGTTCCCAGTCAGGTCTGGGTCTGAGTGATGTGTGCTGTGGGTCACTCTTTTGTGTGTTGGGTCTCAGTGATGTATGCAGTGGTCTCAAAGAGGTGCCCTGTGGGTTGCAGTGGGGTGTACTCTTGGTTAAAGTGGGGTGTGCTGTGGGTTAAAGTGGGGGTGTGCTGTGGATCTCATTGAATTCTGCTGTTGGTCCCACAGAGGTTTGGGCCTGTGTAGGGTATGCTGTGGGTTGCAATTTTGTGTTTTTGTTCTTGGTCCTGTGTGCAGTGGTCTCAGTGAGGTGTCCTTTGTGTTGCAGTGGTGTGTGGTATTGGTTAAATTAGGGTGTGTTGTGGGTTAAAGTGGCATGTGCTATGGATCTCAATCAATTGTGCTGTGGGTCCCCCATGAGGTTTGTGTCTGGGTGAGGTGTACTGTGGAATCCAGATTTGTGCTTTGGGTCTCCATGTTGTGTTCAGTGATCTCAGTGAGGTGTCCTGTGGGTCGCAGTGGGATGTGCTGTTGGTTAAAGTGGGGTGTGCTGTGGATCTGATTGAATTGTTCTTTTTTCCCTGTGAGGCTTGGGTCTGAGTGGGTTGTGCTGTGGGTTGCAGATTTGTGCTTCATGTCTCAGTGATGTGTGCGGTGGTCTCAATGAGGTGTCCTGTGGGTCACGGTGGGGTGTGCTGTTATTTAAAGTGGGATGTGCTGTGCGTTAAAGTGTGGTATGCTGTGGATCTCCATGAATTGTGCAAACACTTTAAGGGGGATAGGTAAATAAATAAAATGCTAGTACTAGAAAGAGGAATGATAATGACAGTCTGATAGTGGCTTTCTTTAAAATCTCTATAGATTGCTGCTCATGGTTTAATTTCCCATCTTTGACACAATTCGTTTTTAAAGAATTCATTTATTATATCAGTTTCAGTAGAGAGTTTACATCACTAGACTCTCACATGGCCAACCACAGTTTGAGTCCTGACCTGGTGGCTTGAAACTCCCATTGAGAATACATGCATGTGTGCCCAAGATCCCAGGAGGGAAATGGAGGAGAAGGGATTGCAGTGTGACCATTCTCCCTGAGGGGTGATTTTTCACTTTCCCTCTCTGTCTCTCTCTTTCTCTCTCTCTGGTGAGTACATGCACCCTAATTCAAAAACTTCTAAAAATAAAAATAAGTAAAAGTAAAAAGATCAAGTTTATATTGAAAATCTGCACTCACCAGGCAGTCAGTTCTACCTAATGCCAATAGACTAACCATGGTATCTATAATTTGTCATGAGAGGTACTAATGACATTAGCATTATAAAAAAATGGTGATAGAGGTATGTTAAGCAATTTACTCCCATAGAGAAGATAATGAAAATGAAAAAAAAAAAGTAAGATACCGAAGGATGTTGGCTGAGAATAGTTTGGGTTTTCTTTTCCTTTAGACTTAACATTTGGGAGGGCAGTGGGGAAGGAGACTGGGGAAGGAGACAGGAAGAGGGACTATGATGGATCAGCATTGGAATAGTGGGGAGAATAGGAAGGTTGGAGTTAGAAGACAGTGCACTTCCTTTCTGGGCACAGAAGTATTTGTGAAGGATGTTCACTCTGTATATCCATTTTCTTAGCTATAATATGTATAACAACATGAGACACTTTGAGCAAAGTTTTTTAAAACTGTCACTGCTATTCAAATGTGAGTTATTATTATTTATACTCCAGAGAAAACAGGGTGAAACACCTCTGCCTTAAGGGCAGTGCATTAAAATCTGTGCTACATCACTAAACCACATCACTCAGTCACAGATGAATAAACAAACCACTCTGTGGGTAAAGCCCCACTGAAGCTTCTAAAATAAAGACATGTCACAACAAATGGCCTGGGGACTGCAAGCCATGTCTTTTCACGAAGCTTTCATAGGTGCTGATCAAGTGGATATTGATGGCATGCCTTCTTGTGCTGATCAAATTGAGAAAAAGAAAAATTTGCAAGAGGGATTTGAACAATATGATTTGAAGACAGGGATATTAAGAGTACAAGTGCTTTTCCTTGTGTGTAGAGCCCTCCAAAAGAATGCCTTAGGTAAATATTTGAGAAATGTTTCAAAATACCCACATGGTACAAGGAATGTTCTCTTCTCATGTCCCCTCTGAGACGGCGCCCACCCTAGTCCTGTGTACTGATTTGAGATAAGGTGTGGCGGGACCAGCAGTTAGTGTAATGGCTATGTTGCTGGACTCCCATGTTGTCGACCGCGGTTCACATCCCAGACCCAGTGGCTTGAAACTCATGCCGGGCGCATGTGCGTGCGTGCCCAAGATCCCAGAAGGAGAACAGAGGAGAAGTGATTGCAGCGTGGCCATTCCCCGTGGGGGGTGACTTCTCGCTTTCTGTCTCTCTGTCTCTCTCTGTCTGTCTGGCAAGCGCACACGCTCTGTAGCAAAAATCTCTCAAAAAAATAAAAAATAAGGTGTGGCAATGTGTCATTCTGTTAGGTGTGCGTTTGTCCTGGTTTTGTCCACTTTATTCATCAAAATATTTATTTCAAATGTCATCTGTCCTCCTAGTCCATATACTCATTTATAATTATACCTAGAGGAGTTCTTTAATTTTCACAGCTGAAATTATCTTTTTTCTAAATTAATTGTTTATCTCTCCTTCCCACTAGAATGGAAGCTATAGATCTTACCTATCTTGGCTACTACATCTCCATTGCCTAGTACATTAACATATTGCAGGCATTAAAAAAATATAAGGGTTGGTGAGTAAATAAATGAATAAATGACAAAAGGTTTATGTATTACGCAGCAACAGATGATTCCCAAACAAGAAATGATATGATATTTTAATTTCTAACATACATAGATTTAAATAATATGTCATATTTGTTTTCACAAAAAGTCTATAGTAACACTTTGGTGGACAGTTAGACCATTTTCTCTTTAGTTTTTTATTTGCTTCACCATTTCTCTGTCTCACCACCTATTCTAGTCTCAACTTTGTCCTGGAGAGGAACTCCAAGAAGGATAATGGTAAGTTCTTATTGTCCAACCAAGAGTAGCCCCAAGATATTCTGTCTTAAGGAAGGAGCATCTACAAGAAAAGAAACATTTCTCTTGCTATTGATATACTGATTGCACTTCTCTAGCTTAGTTTCTATAGGATTTTACACAGACTAAATCCTCATTGTTTGTTTGTTCATTTGTTTTCTATCATGGAAGAGAAGACAAAGGAAGAAAAGACAGGGCTGGCAACTGGAAAGATGCAGAAAACTCCGATGCAACATGATTGTATTTCATGGGGATGGCAACTCAAGAACTCTATGGAGTTCACAAAAGTAATTTTCAACTTTTAATGTGGACAGTGATGACCCAAGATCATGTTAGCAGATTTTGATTCAGCAGTTCAGTTTTAGGATGAGGCTCAAAACTCTACATTTCTAATAAGTAACCAAGTCATCCATATGTCCACACTTGGAATAATCAATCTCTTAAGAAAAATCTTTTCATTTTGTAGTTCTGCCTTCCAGATTACTGAAAACAGCTTTGTGTAACAGAAAGAGTAATATGATTTGAGTAGTCCAAATTTAAATCTGACTATTCTTTCTTTTTTTTTTTAATAGATTAGTTTATTTTTAACACCCATAATGCCATGAATTCATAGGGAATAGGTTCCAGTAGCTCAGGCTCCTTTCCACTGGTTCTCACAAAGTGTGCTTCTCTGGATGGAGCAGGCTGGCGCTTTAGTTGAACCTAGGTACCTTTCTCTTTGGCTTCTTTCTTTTTCTGGTAATTTTCCTTCACACATTTTAGGAAGCTATCTCTGCTCTTAGAATGTTTAATATGCTCAATACACACATTGATTCTCTTGGCAAGAATCTTGCCCTTAACTTGTTTGTTCACAACAATGCCAACAGCATGCTGGGTAACACTGTAGACTCTTCCAGTTTTGCCATGGTAACATTTGTGGGGCATTCCTTTTTGAACAGTACCCATTCCCTTAATGTCTACAATATCACCTTTCTTGTAGATTCGCATATAAAGGCCTAGAGAACCAAGTGCCGCTCCTCTTTACCTTTGTGTTTGTCATTTTGGTTAATTACTGGAAGATGGCGGTTCCGGCCAAAAGACTCTTTCTTTTTTTTTTAAGAATTTTTCTCTGTTGCCATCCTCCTGCCTCAGCCACCTAAGTATCTGGGACTATAAGTGTACATCACCACACCTAGCTGCTATCCATTAAGAGACACTGGGTGGGCCAGTAGGAGATGGATTGTGGCATGGCCATCCCCCCTAGGCACTGATCTCTTACTTTCCCTTTCTCTCTCTCTTTTCTCTCTCTTTTGTTCCTGGTAAGCATGCGTGTCCTATAACAAAACCTAAAAAAAAAAAAAAAAAAAAAAAAAAAAAAAAAAAGGGGGAGGGGGGGAGAGAAAAAAGGAATAATATTAAAAATATAACCCGTCTGGGAACCAGCAGTTAGCATAATGGCTATGTCACTGGACTCCCACGTAGTCGACCGCGGTTCACGACCCAGACCCGGTGGCTTAAAACTCATGCTGGGCACGTGTGCGTGCGTGCCCAAGATCCCAAGAGGAGAATGGAGGAGAAGGGATTGCGACATGACCATCCCCCCTGGCGGGGTGATTTCTCACTTTCTGTCTCTATGTCTCTCTGTCTGTCTGGTGAGCGCACACGCCCTATAGTAAAAATCTCTCTCAAAAAAAAAAAAATATATATATATAACCCCTCTAAGTCTCATGGGTATAGAATATCTGTTTTACAGGATTGCTACAAAAATTAAATGAATTTCTTTCTTTGCAAAGCCCTTTAGCATGGGACTGAACAGAATCCCTTCCCCTTTCTTTTTCCATTTCATATTCTTTAAAAGGGCATATGAAGGCTGTAATGGTTCAGCCTCAAATTCTATTGCAAACTTCATCTGTTTCTACTTTTTGAAAACTAAAAATCATCTACACTCATGCAATTTGCTGTCTACATTAATGTTTTTAACTTTTCAAGCTCTGTATTAAACTGACTTTATTATTACAAGAAATCCTTGAGCAGGAAGATGATGTTGCAAATAACTATTGTTTATTTCAGAAGGTTCTGTATTTACTTATCTGAAAAATCAATTTGTCACCACTGCCCCCACCGCCTCACTTCCAGGCCCCCCAGCCCAAGACCCACCCAGACCCACAGACTGTCCCTTTTGCTGCAGCAGTTGACAGGTCCATCTGCAGGCCCCTGGGCAGTAAGGGACACTGAGGCAAGGGCACCACTGCTCCCAATGCCTCACTTCCACGTCCCCCCAGCCCAAGACCCACCCAGACCCATAGCTGTGAAAAAGGAGATACTGCTCTTCAGACACCTGAATAGAGTATTTTTCTTGAACCCACATTATGAAAAACAACAGAACAGAGACTTCAGCACACGTTAATTCGCAGCAAAAGGGAAACACACTCCTAGTCAGTGAAACATTCTCCTAAGAGGTATTTAAAAGAGGGTACATCTTCCAATGGCTAGAAGTAGAAGAAGAGCCTTAGGTCTGAATAAACAAGGAAATATGTCTCCGTCAAAGTAACAGAATAACTCCCCTCTATCTTTCGTGAAAATAGATGTTACCAAAATATCAGAGAAAGAATTTTGAACATTCAGGGTGAACAAATTCTATGAATTGGAACAGAAAAGAGACAATGAACTACAAGAGATTAGGAAGTATTTCCATTATATGAAAGAAGAAATGGACACTTTGAGAAAGAACTAGATGGAACTATTAGAGATGACATCCGTAATAGAGGAAATCAAAAACTCTCTTGAAAGTATTAAAAGTCAATTAGACCATGCTGAAGATTGAATTTCCGATGTAGAAGATGAAACCTCTGACCTAGGGAAAAACCACTAAAAAGATAGAGAAAATATTTCCATTATATGAAAGAAGAAATGGACACTTTGAGAAAGAACTAGATGGAACTATTAGAGATGACATCCGTAATAGAGGAAATCAAAAACTCTCTTGAAAGTATTAAAAGTCAATTAGACCATGCTGAAGATTGAATTTCCGATGTAGAAGATGAAACCTCTGACCTAGGGAAAAACCACTAAAAAGATAGAGAAAATAACTATAAAAAACATGAGGTGGACTCCCACATAGTCAACTGTGGTTTGCGTCCTAGACCCGGTGGCTTAAAACTCACACCAGGCGCATGTGCGTGCGTGCCCAAGATGCCAAGAGGAAAATGGAGGAGAAGGGATTGTGGTGTGGCCATCACCCTGATGGTGATTTCTCGCTTCTGTCTCTCTGTCTCTCTCTATCTGTCTGGCGAGCGCACACGCCCTATAGTGAAAATCTCTAAAAAAAAAAAAAAAAAACAAGGCACATCTTAGCCAGACTGTCCAAGACAACAGATAAAGACATGATACTAAAACTGGCAAGAGAGAAACGAGAAGTGACTTACAAAGGCCATCCCATCAGGCTAACACCGGACCTCTCGATGGAAACGATGTAAGCAAGGAAAGAATGGGAAGATGTATTAAGAAAGAAACAATTTCAACCAAGATTATTATATCCTGCAAGATTATCCTTTTTATGGGAAAAATATTAAAATTTCCTCAGACAAACAAAACCTGAAAGAATTTGCCAGCACCAGACCAGCTCTTCAAGAAACCCTGAAGAAAGTACTGTTCCAGGAAAACTAAAGAATTAACAGAAAGAAACAAAGTAATAAAAGGCAACTAAGACAATGGTCAACTTAAAGGTCGGGACAGATCTGGTAACATCGATAATAACATTGAATGTGAATGGATTAAATTCTCCAATCAAGAGACACAGACTGGCTGAATGGATCAAAACAAAACAAAACAAAACAAAACAAAAAAACCAGAAACCCTCTATCTGTTGCCTACAGAAAACCCACCTTATGGATAAAGACATACATAGACTAAAAGTGAAGGGTTGGAAGAAGGTTTCCCATGCAAATGGGAACAAAAAAGAGCTGGAGTTACAATACTAATTTCTGACAAAATAGGTTTTAAAACAAAAACTGTTCAAAGAGACAAAGAAGGACACTATATTTAGTCAAAGGATCAATAGATCAAGAAGATATAATGCTTATAAATATCTATGCGCCTAACACCGGAGCACCAAATATGTGAAGGAAAGACTGTTAGATCTAAAAGGGGAGATAGACTACAATACATTAATTGTTGGAGATCTCAACACTGCACTATCCCCTCTGGACAGATCATCTAGACAAAAAATAGATAAAGAGATAAAGGATCTAAATGATACCATCAATCAAATGGACTTAACAGACTTAATAGAGCTTTCCACCCCAAAACCACGAGATACACTTTTTTCTGACCTCCAGATAAAACTGTCTCAAAGATCGACCACATCATAGGGCACAAAGCAAGCCTCTACAGATTCAGAGGCATAGAAACTATACCCAGCATCTTCTCTGACCATGGTGGTATTAAACTTGAGTTTAATTTCAAGAGAAATCCTCAAAAATACTCAAATACATGGAAACTAAATAACTTACTCCTGAATGACTCCACAACTACTGATGAAATAAAGACTGAAATAAAAAGATTCATGGAGACCAATGACAATGAGGACACAAGTTTCCATAATCTTTGAGACATTGCTAAAGCAGTCATAAGAGGGAAGTTCATAGCAATTAGTGAACATAAGAGGAAGACAAAAAGAAGGCAAATGGATCACCTAATATCATGCCTTAGAGAATGGGAAAAGGAACAGCAAAAAAATACAAAAAACCCCAGGAGAAAGAAAATAATAAAGATACAAGTTGAAATAAATGAAATAGAAAATAAGTGAACTATACAGAAAATAAATGAAAGTAAAAGCTGGTTCTTTGAAAAGATAAACAAAATCAATACACCACTAACGAGACTTACTAAGAAGAACAGAGAAAGGAACTAGGTGAATCAAATCTGCAATGAAGCAGGCAATATAACAACAAAGTAGAAATACAAAACATCATTAGAGGATACTATGAACAACTGTATGCCAAGGAACAAGACAATCAGGATGAGATGGACAAATTCCTGGACACATATTATCTACCATGATTGAGCCAGGAGGATATGGAAAGTCTGAATAGGCCCATAACAAGCCAGGAGATTGAATCAGTAATAAATAACCTTCCAACAAAGAAAGGCCCTGGTCCTGATGGCTTCACCTCTGAATTCTATAAAACTTTCAAAGAAGAGTTAACCCCAATTCTGCTCAAGTTATTTCTAAAGATCCAAAAGGATGAATCTCTCCCTAATTCATTCTATGAAGCCTCTATCACCCTTATCCTTAAAACAGATTAGGACAGGACAAGGAAGGAAAACTATAGACCAATATCTCTGATGAATACAGATGCAGAGATTCTCAATAAGATACTAGCAACTCGAATCCAACAACTTACTAGAAATATTGTACATCATCATTAGGTAGGCTTTATTCCAGGAATGCAAGGTTAATTCAACATACACAAAACCATAAATGTAATACACCATATTAACAGGAAGAAAGATAAAAAACCATATTGTCATATTGATTGATGTAGAAAAAAGCATTTGATAAGATACAACATCCCTTCATGATCAAGACTCTCAGCAAAATCTGCATAGAAGGGTCATTTCTCAACACAATAAAAGCTATCTATGGCGCAGAAAAGCAGGGGGGCCTGGGCTGTGTCAGCGACACGGAGCTCCCAGGTCTTTCCAATATGGCAGAGGTGGAGGAGACACTAAAGTGACTTCAGAGCCAGAAAGGAGTACAGAGAATCATCGTGGTGAACACAGAAGGCATTCCCATCAAGAGCACCATGGATAACCCCACCACCACACAGTACGCCAACCTCATGTACAATTTCATCCTGAAGGCACGGAGCACTGTGCGTGAAATTGACCCACAGAACGACCTGACCTTCCTTCGAATTCGCTCCAAGAAAAATGAAATAATGGTTGCACCAGATAAAGACTATTTCCTGATTGTCATTCAGAATCCAACAGAATAAGCCGCCCTTGGCTCCCTGTGTCATTTCTTAATTTAATGCCCCCCAAGAATCATGTCAACTGACTAGCACTTGGAGCCCAGTCAAACCAATTCAGTGACCAGGGGTAGGCTGCAGCCCCACCCACCCCACCAGAGAAGCCCCTCTGACGCG
>NW_006159534.1:5154572-5155506 GCF_000334495.1 Tupaia belangeri chinensis | reverse complement strand
TCCTCTTCAATATAGTACTGGAAGTCCTGGCCATTGCAATCAGAAAAGAGGAAAAAATAAGACATTCAAATAGGAAAAGAACAGGTGAGACTCTCTCTATTTGCAGATGACATGATTATATACATAGAAGACCCAATGATTTCCATTAAAAATTTTCTGGAATTAATACATGAATACAGTAAAGTTACAGGATACAAAATTAATATCCAGAAATCTATAGCATTTCTATATACAAACAACAGGCAGACTGAGATATAATTGAAAGAAGTTGTTCCATTTACCATAGCCATAAAAAGCATAAGATACTTAGGTATAAATCTAACCAAAGAAGTTAAAGATCTCCACAAGGAAAACTATGAGAAGATTAAAAAAAAAGAAATTGAAAATGACACACAAAAAAAAGTGGAAGGATATCCCATGTTCCTGGATTGGAAGAATTAATATAATCAAAATGGCAATTCTACCCAAATTAATATACCTATTTAATGCAATGCCAATCAAAATACCAGACACATTCTTCACAGATCTAGGAAAAACAATCGTAAAGTTTGTCTGAAATCATAACAGACCCCGCATTGCCAAAGTAGTTCTGCACAAGAAGAGTGAAGTGGGCAGCACTACAAAGCTGTGGTGATCAAAACAGCAAGGTACTGGCACAGAAACAGACAGGTGGACCAATGGAACAGAATAGAGTCCCCAGAAATAAATGCTCAAACATACAGCCAACTGAGTTTTGACAAGGGGTACCAGTCAATCCAGTGGGAAAAGGAAAATCTCTTCAGCAAATGGTGCTGGCAAAACTGGATCTCCACTTACAGAAAGATGAATCTGAACCCCTACCTCTCACCTCTGACAAAAATCAAGTCAATTTGGATCAAAGATCTAAATCTAAGACCTCAAACTATAAAACTGCTCCTGGAAAACACCAGGGAAA
>NW_006159534.1:5139690-5153827 GCF_000334495.1 Tupaia belangeri chinensis | reverse complement strand
AGGACCGGGAAGCAAAGCATTAATGGCACAAAGAGGTGTGGTATTACCTGTTGAAGATATTTTGTAGTTTTATCAACAGTACTAGGGAGAAATATTCACCTGTTGAAATATCCATTTTGTAAGACAAATAATAATGTAATTGAAAGTATGGAAGAAAATGAAATGAAAAAATTTTAATAAAAGAAAAAAAGAACAAAAAATAAAATAAAATAAAACCTTTACTACATTTTTAAAAAGAAATACTTAAAGGAATCAATTCCTAAATCTGCAGTGTCTATATATAATGTTCCTCCCTAAAACCGGTCTGCCTGAGAATCTGTCTTTGTCCCAAGTTACTCTTTTTAGCTCCTCTTTTCCAGTGGTTCTTCTCTTATTTTATGAAAAAGAGCATATTCTTTTTACTCATCTTAAAATAATTGGAAAAAGACCCTGCGGATCTCATCTAGAGATTTATTTTGCTTTATGCTTAGGAATTATTCATCAAAATATGTATAGTTTTTATCTATTATCTGTTAGTAAACTTTGTCCCAAGTTTCTCTTTTTAGCTCCTCTTTTCCAGTGGTTCTTCTCTTATTTTATGAAAAAGAGCATATTCTTTTTACTCATCTTAAAATAATTGGAAAAAGACCCTGCGGATCTCATCTAGAGATTTATTTTGCTTTATGCTTAGGAATTATTCATCAAAATATGTATAGTTTTTATCTATTATCTGTTAGTAAATATTATAAAATTAAATTTGGAAGAAATTTTTAAATATTTAAAGGTTTCTGGTCCAGAGAATTTTTAAAATAAATCATTTATATATATATGTTTTGTTGCAAAGAAAGATGTTTAGGTGATAATTAGAAAATTTTAGGGTAAATTTGTTTCAGTATTAAATTCTGTGGAAGTAGTAGAACAGAATTAAAACTTCAATGATAAAAATAAACAATGTAAAATATATATCAAAAGGAACCTATATTGCTTGTATATTTGGGTAATGATGTCTGTCTTATTCTTGTGTTAGATAATGTGATGATTAATTTTATGTCAACATGACTGAGCTATGGGATGCCCACATAGGTGGTAAAACATATTTTCCTGGATATGCTTGTTCAGGTGTTTCCAGAAAAATAGCATCTGAATTAGTAAAATTATTAAAAAATAAATTTAAAAACACACAATGTACCCCACTGTGACCCAAAGCAAAACTCAGTGAGACAACCACACAGGTCACAAAGATCCAGGGTACATAACTGAGAACAACACCACACCCCGCTCAAACATAAACCCCACTGAGAACCAAAAGAAACCTTACTTAAACCTCTAGCACAACCCACATTAAAACACAGCACAACTCACTTTAGATCATATACTGCACTGCTACAAACAGATTCCCTCAGTGAGACCACCACACACATCACAGAAACCCAGACTACATAAATGTGATCAACAACTCACGCAACTAAAACAAAAACTCCACTGAGAACCACAGCAAACTTCATTAAGACCAACAGCACAACCCAAGTTAAGGCACCACAAACCCAATTTAAACCACTATATACCCCACTGCTACCCACAGCACACCTCAGTGAGACAACTGCACACATCACAGAGACCCAGAGTATATAACTGAGACCAATACCACACCCCACTCAATCACAAACCCCACGGAGAAACAGCAAACCTCATTAAGACCCAAAGCACAACACACTTTAAGAAAGAGCAAATTCACTTTAAACAACAATATACCCCATTGTCACCCACAGCACACCTCAGTGAGACCACTACACACATCAGAGACATGGGGTATATAACTGAGACCCAGAGCACACTGCACTCAAACACAAACCCCACTGAGAGCCACGGCAAACTTCATTAGGACCCAGAGCACAACCCACTGTAAGACACTGCAAACCCACTTTAAATCACTATATACCTGACTGCTACCCACAGCAGACCTTAGTGAGACCACCACACAAATCACAGAGACCCAGAGTACATAACTGAGAACAACACCATGCCCCACTCAAACACAAATCCCACTGAGAACCACAGAAAACCTTACTGGAACCTATAGCACAACCCACTTAAGACACAGCACAACCCCAAATAAACCATGATATTCTGCAGAGTGACACACTGACCCCCTCAGCGAGACAACTGCACACATCCCTGAGACCCAGAGTGCATTAAAGATACCAACAGCACCCCCCTCTCAAACACAAGCCACACTGAGAACCACAGCAAACCCTATTAAGACCAACAGCACAACCCACTTTAAAACACAGCAAACCCACGTTAAGCCACAATATACCCCACTGCAACCCATAGCACACCTCAGTGAGACCAGCACACACATCACAGAGACCCAGAGTACATAACTGAGACCAACACCACACCCCACTCAAACACAAACTCCACTGAGAACCACAGCAAACCTCATTAAAACCCCCAGCACAACCCACTTTAAGACACAGCAAACCCACTTTAACCCACAATATACCCCCACTGCAACCCACAGCACACCACAGTAAGACCACTGCACAATTTACAGAGACCCAGAGTACATAACTGACACCAACACCACATTCCACTCAAACACAAACCCCACTGAGAACCACAGCAAACCTCACTGGAACCTATAACAGAACCCACTTTAAGACACAGCACAAACCACATTAAAACATAATATTCTGCAGTGCGACACACAGACCAGCTCAGTGAGAACACTACACACATCCCAGAGACCCAGAGTACATTAATGGGACCAACAGAACACCCCTCTGAAACACAAACCCCAATGGGAACCAGAGCAAACCTTATTAAGACCGAGAGCACAACTGAATTTAAGACACAGCAAAACCAATTTAAACCACCAAATACTCCACTGAAACCCACAGCACACCTCAGTGAGACCACTGCACACATCACAGAGACCCAGAATAAATAACTGAGACAACACCACACCCCACTCAAACACAAACCCACTAAGAACCACAGCAATACTCATGAAGACCCACAGCACAATGCACTTTAAGACACAGCAAACCCACCATAAACCACAATATACAACACTGCAATCCACAGCACACCTCAGTGATATCACCGCACATATAACTGAGACCCAGAGTACATAACTGAGACCAACAAACACCCGACTCAAACAAACCCCACTGAGAATCACAGCACACCTCATTGAGACCCACAGCACAACACACTTTAAGACACAGCAAATATGCCCCACTACAACCCACAGCACACCATAGTGAGACCACCACACACATCACAGAGACACAGAGTACATAACTGAGACCAACAGCACACTCTACTCAAACACAAAACCCACTGAGAACCACAGCAAACCTCATCAAGACCCATAGCACAACCCACTTTAAGACACAGCAAGCCCACTTTAAAAAACAATATACCCCACTGCAACCCACATCACATCTCAGTATGACCTCCACACATCACAGAGGCCCAGAGTACATAACAGAGACCAACAGCCCACCTCACTCAAACACAAATCCAACTGAAAAACCACAGCATATCTCATTAAGAACCACAGCACAACCCACTTTAAGACACAGCAAACCAACTTTAAACCACAATATATCCCACTGCAACAGACAGCACACCTCAGTTCAACCACTGCACACATCACAGAGACCCAGAGTACATAACCGTGACAATGAGCATACCCAACTGAGAAACACGCCTCAAAAAGATCCTGAGATCATTGAGACCCACAATTAGATGGACAGATACCCAAAGCACACCCCACTATATGCCAGAAAACAGCCTCTATAAACCACGGTACAACTCATTGTGACCACTGCACAGAACACTGTAACCCACAACACAAAACTGTGAACCTCAGAATAACCCACTGAGAGCAAACCTCACTGAGACTGAGAGAAAATGACATTGAGACACACAATTGGATTTACTGATACCCAGAGCACACACAACTTTAAGCCAGAAAACAGACTCTACAACCCACAGTACCCGTAATTGTGACCATGGCATACAACCCACAGCACACGTAATCGTGACCACTGCACACAACACTGTAATCCACAGCACAAAACTGTGACCCTCAGTATACCCCACTGAAACACAAACCTCAAAGAGACCCTGAGAAAAATTTATTTAGACCCACAATTGAATGTACTGATACCCAGAGCACACCCCACTTTAGGCCAGATAAAAGCCTCTAGGACCGACAGCACACCTCATTCAGACCACAGCACAAAACACTGTAACCCACAGCACAAAACTGTGAACCTCAGCATACCCCACTGATACCTAAACCTCACTGAGACAGAGAGACAGTCATTGAGACCCACAATTGGATTGACTGATACCCAGAGCACATCCCACTTTAAGCCAGAAAAACGCATCTATTAGCTACAGCAAAGCTCATTTTGATCACTGCACACAACACTGTAACCCACTGCACAAAATTGTGGCCATCAGCATACCCCAGTGAGACCTAAACCTCAAAGAGACCCGAAGAGGAATTCACTGAGACCCTCAATTGGATGTACTGATACCCAGAGTACACCCCACTTTACCCCAGAAAAAGCCACTAGGACCCACAGCACACCTCAGTGAGACCACAGCACAAAACACTGTAACCCACAGCACAAAACTGAGACCCTCAGCATACTTCACTCAGACCCAAATGTCAAAGAGATTCTGAGAAACATTCATTGAGACCCAAAATTGGATGTACTGGTACCCAGAGCACACCCCACTTTAAGCCAGAAAAAAGCCACATGGACCCACAGCATGCCACATTGTGACCACTGCACACAACAGTGTAACCCACAGCAAAAAACTGCGACACTCTACATACGGCACTGAGTCCCTAATCTCAAAGAGACCCTGAGAAAAATTATTTGAGACCCACAATTGGATGTACTGATACCCAGAACGCACCCCATTCTAAGCCAGAAAAAAGCCTCTAGGACCCACAGCACACCTCATTGTGACCACTGCAAACAACACTGTAACCCACAGCACAAAACTGCAATCCTCAGTGTACCAAAGTGAGACCCAAATCTCAAAGATACCCTGAGAAATATTAATTAAGACCCACAATTGGATGTACTGACAACCAGATCACACCCTATTTTAAGCCAGAAAAAAAGCTGCTAGGACAACAGCACACCTCATTGAGACCAGAGCACACAACACTGAAACCCACTGCATAAAACTGTGACCCTCAGCATACCCCAATGAAACCCAAACCTCAAAGAGATCCTGAGAAATATTCATTGAGACCCACAATTGGATGTACTTATACCCAGAGCAAACCTCACTTTAAGCCAGAAAAAAGCCTCTAGGACACACAGCACACCTCATTGTGACCACTGCACACAACACTGTTACCCACAGCACAAAACTCGGAGCCACAGCATACTGCACTGAGACTCAAATCTCAAAGAGATTCTGAGAAAAATTCATTGAGAGTTTCTGACACCAGGCACCCTGAGGCTGCAGGCCCAACTGCCCCTGTCCTTTGTGCATCCTTACTCCTACTCCTCTTTGGACCCCAGGTTGGTTGTGTGGGACATTAAGACAAGCTCGCACCCCACTCAACCCACCCACAATCTGGATTGAGTCAGCCAGCAGTTCCAGACACCAGGCAACCTGAGGCTGCAGGCCAGTCTGCCCAGAACCTATCACTCATCCTCTGGCCCTTCCCCACTTGCCTTTGGGCTCTCTGAATTTTAGTGACTTGAATAGTGCATGGTGTGCTTTGTGCACTACACGATTTCTTTTTTTGTTGTTTTTCTTTGCTCTTGAGGTGTTGCATATTAGGTCAGTTGGAGGCTCACCACTCCTTAGAAACAGGGAGGGCTTTGAGCCATCCAGGACTAGTGGCAACAGTTAATGGTAATGATGAGTAATAGGTAGGCCAACCATAAGAGAAATCATCAATTTTCTAATCCTGTACAACTTTTAACACTCAGAGATACCTTAAACAAGTTAGGAAGCAACATATAGATTACCTGATGACTAGGAACAATCGCAGAAGCTCAAGAAGTATGAGCAACCAACAAAAGGCCTCTCCCTCAAGGGAAATCATCAAGCCTACATCACCCACAGTCAATACGATGGACGTTGCGGACATGTATAATAAGGAATTCAGAATATTTGTACTGACCAAACTATCTGAGATGGAAGAGAAAAGAGATAAGGAGCTCCAGGAGCTGAAGAAGTCCTTTCATGACTTGAAAGAAGAAATGGATACCTTAAACAAGAACCAGATGGAACTTCTAAGGTTGAAGAATGTGATACAGGAAATCAAAACCTCCCTTGAAAGTATTAAAAGTAGGTTAGATCACGCAGAAGATCGAATCTCTAATGTAGAAGACAAAACATCTGACCTAGAAAAAAGCATCAAGAAAATTGAGAAAACAACCATGAAAAATGAGGATAATGTACCAGGAATACTGGATATCATAAGGCGCCCCAACATCCGGATAATTGGTATTCCAAAAGAGGAAGAAAATAATAAGGACCTAGATAATTTATTCCATGAAATCCTGGAAGAAAACTTTACAAACCTAGAAAGGCATTCAAATATCCAGACCCAAGAAATACATAGGACCCTGAGTAGAATCAACCCAAGAAGATCCTCTCCAAGGCACATCATAGCCAGACCTGGCAAAAACAACAGACAAAGACAAGACACTAAAGTTGGCAAGGGGGAAACGTCGAATTACTTACAAAGGTCACCCCATCAGGCTAACATCAGATCTCTCAGCGGAAACAATGCAGGCAAGGAAAGAATGGGGAAGCATAGTCAAAGTGTTGAGTGAAAGACAATTTCAACCAAGAATACTATACCCAACTAGATTATTTTTCATATGGGAAAAAAAGATAAAAAACATTCTCCAATAAACAAAATTTGAAGGAATTTACAAACTCCAGACCAGCTCTTCAAGAGGTTTTGAAGGGAGTACTATACCAGAAAAACTAAAAAGTCATACAGAGAGTTATACAAGAACAAAAAGCAACCAAGAAAATAGCTCACTTAACTATGGGATCAGGTACGGAAATATCAATAATTATATTGAATGTCAATGGATTAAATTCTCCAATGAAGAGACACAGACTGGCCGAATGGATCAAAAAAACAGAAACCCTCAATCTGTCGCCTACAAGAAACTCACCTTATGGATAAAGACATACATAGAATAAAAGTAAAGGGCTGGAAAAAGATCTTCCATGCAAATGGAAATCAAAAAAAGGCTGGAGTAGCAATATTAATCTCAGACAAAATAGATTTCAAGACAAAGACTGTAAGAAGAGACAAAAAAGGGCATTATATAATAGTAAATGGGGTAATCCAGCAAGATGACATAACCCTTATAAATATCTATGCACCCAACTCAGGTACACCTAAATATGTGAAGGAAAGACTGCTAGAGCTAAAAGGAGAGATAGGAAGAAATACTATAATTGTTGGAGATTTCAACACCCCATTATCTACTTTAGAGAGTCTGAATTAGTAAAATTATTAAAAAATAAATTTAAAAACACACAATGTACCCCACTGTGACCCAAAGCAAAACTCAGTGAGACAACCACACAGATCACAAAGATCCAGGGTACATAACTGAGAACAACACCACACCCCGCTCAAACATAAACCCCACTGAGAACCAAAAGAAACCTTACTTAAACCTCTAGCACAACCCACATTAAAACACAGCACAACTCACTTTAGATCATATACTGCACTGCTACAAACAGATTCCCTCAGTGAGACCACCACACACATCACAGAAACCCAGACTACATAAATGTGATCAACAACTCACGCAACTAAAACAAAAACTCCACTGAGAACCACAGCAAACTTCATTAAGACCAACAGCACAACCCAAGTTAAGGCACCACAAACCCAATTTAAACCACTATATACCCCACTGCTACCCACAGCACACCTCAGTGAGACAACTGCACACATCACAGAGACCCAGAGTATATAACTGAGACCAATACCACACCCCACTCAATCACAAACCCCACGGAGAAACAGCAAACCTCATTAAGACCCAAAGCACAACACACTTTAAGAAAGAGCAAATTCACTTTAAACAACAATATACCCCATTGTCACCCACAGCACACCTCAGTGAGACCACTACACACATCAGAGACATGGGGTATATAACTGAGACCCAGAGCACACTGCACTCAAACACAAACCCCACTGAGAGCCACGGCAAACTTCATTAGGACCCAGAGCACAACCCACTGTAAGACACTGCAAACCCACTTTAAATCACTATATACCTGACTGCTACCCACAGCAGACCTTAGTGAGACCACCACACAAATCACAGAGACCCAGAGTACATAACTGAGAACAACACCATGCCCCACTCAAACACAAATCCCACTGAGAACCACAGAAAACCTTACTGGAACCTATAGCACAACCCACTTAAGACACAGCACAACCCCAAATAAACCATGATATTCTGCAGAGTGACACACTGACCCCCTCAGCGAGACAACTGCACACATCCCTGAGACCCAGAGTGCATTAAAGATACCAACAGCACACCCCTCTCAAACACAAGCCACACTGAGAACCACAGCAAACCCTATTAAGACCAACAGCACAACCCACTTTAAAACACAGCAAACCCACGTTAAGCCACAATATACCCCACTGCAACCCATAGCACACCTCAGTGAGACCAGCACACACATCACAGAGACCCAGAGTACATAACTGAGACCAACACCACACCCCACTCAAACACAAACTCCACTGAGAACCACAGCAAACCTCATTAAAACCCCCAGCACAACCCACTTTAAGACACAGCAAACCCACTTTAACCCACAATATACCCCCACTGCAACCCACAGCACACCACAGTAAGACCACTGCACAATTTACAGAGACCCAGAGTACATAACTGACACCAACACCACATTCCACTCAAACACAAACCCCACTGAGAACCACAGCAAACCTCACTGGAACCTATAACAGAACCCACTTTAAGACACAGCACAAACCACATTAAAACATAATATTCTGCAGTGCGACACACAGACCAGCTCAGTGAGAACACTACACACATCCCAGAGACCCAGAGTACATTAATGGGACCAACAGAACACCCCTCTGAAACACAAACCCCAATGGGAACCAGAGCAAACCTTATTAAGACCGAGAGCACAACTGAATTTAAGACACAGCAAAACCAATTTAAACCACCAAATACTCCACTGAAACCCACAGCACACCTCAGTGAGACCACTGCACACATCACAGAGACCCAGAATAAATAACTGAGACAACACCACACCCCACTCAAACACAAACCCACTAAGAACCACAGCAATACTCATGAAGACCCACAGCACAATGCACTTTAAGACACAGCAAACCCACCATAAACCACAATATACAACACTGCAATCCACAGCACACCTCAGTGATATCACCGCACATATAACTGAGACCCAGAGTACATAACTGAGACCAACAAACACCCGACTCAAACAAACCCCACTGAGAATCACAGCACACCTCATTGAGACCCACAGCACAACACACTTTAAGACACAGCAAATATGCCCCACTACAACCCACAGCACACCATAGTGAGACCACCACACACATCACAGAGACACAGAGTACATAACTGAGACCAACAGCACACTCTACTCAAACACAAAACCCACTGAGAACCACAGCAAACCTCATCAAGACCCATAGCACAACCCACTTTAAGACACAGCAAGCCCACTTTAAAAAACAATATACCCCACTGCAACCCACATCACATCTCAGTATGACCTCCACACATCACAGAGGCCCAGAGTACATAACAGAGACCAACAGCCCACCTCACTCAAACACAAATCCAACTGAAAAACCACAGCATATCTCATTAAGAACCACAGCACAACCCACTTTAAGACACAGCAAACCAACTTTAAACCACAATATATCCCACTGCAACAGACAGCACACCTCAGTTCAACCACTGCACACATCACAGAGACCCAGAGTACATAACCGTGACAATGAGCATACCCAACTGAGAAACACGCCTCAAAAAGATCCTGAGATCATTGAGACCCACAATTAGATGGACAGATACCCAAAGCACACCCCACTATATGCCAGAAAACAGCCTCTATAAACCACGGTACAACTCATTGTGACCACTGCACAGAACACTGTAACCCACAACACAAAACTGTGAACCTCAGAATAACCCACTGAGAGCAAACCTCACTGAGACTGAGAGAAAATGACATTGAGACACACAATTGGATTTACTGATACCCAGAGCACACACAACTTTAAGCCAGAAAACAGACTCTACAACCCACAGTACCCGTAATTGTGACCATGGCATACAACCCACAGCACACGTAATCGTGACCACTGCACACAACACTGTAATCCACAGCACAAAACTGTGACCCTCAGTATACCCCACTGAAACACAAACCTCAAAGAGACCCTGAGAAAAATTTATTTAGACCCACAATTGAATGTACTGATACCCAGAGCACACCCCACTTTAGGCCAGATAAAAGCCTCTAGGACCGACAGCACACCTCATTCAGACCACAGCACAAAACACTGTAACCCACAGCACAAAACTGTGAACCTCAGCATACCCCACTGATACCTAAACCTCACTGAGACAGAGAGACAGTCATTGAGACCCACAATTGGATTGACTGATACCCAGAGCACATCCCACTTTAAGCCAGAAAAACGCATCTATTAGCTACAGCAAAGCTCATTTTGATCACTGCACACAACACTGTAACCCACTGCACAAAATTGTGGCCATCAGCATACCCCAGTGAGACCTAAACCTCAAAGAGACCCGAAGAGGAATTCACTGAGACCCTCAATTGGATGTACTGATACCCAGAGTACACCCCACTTTACCCCAGAAAAAGCCACTAGGACCCACAGCACACCTCAGTGAGACCACAGCACAAAACACTGTAACCCACAGCACAAAACTGAGACCCTCAGCATACTTCACTCAGACCCAAATGTCAAAGAGATTCTGAGAAACATTCATTGAGACCCAAAATTGGATGTACTGGTACCCAGAGCACACCCCACTTTAAGCCAGAAAAAAGCCACATGGACCCACAGCATGCCACATTGTGACCACTGCACACAACAGTGTAACCCACAGCAAAAAACTGCGACACTCTACATACGGCACTGAGTCCCTAATCTCAAAGAGACCCTGAGAAAAATTATTTGAGACCCACAATTGGATGTACTGATACCCAGAACGCACCCCATTCTAAGCCAGAAAAAAGCCTCTAGGACCCACAGCACACCTCATTGTGACCACTGCAAACAACACTGTAACCCACAGCACAAAACTGCAATCCTCAGTGTACCAAAGTGAGACCCAAATCTCAAAGATACCCTGAGAAATATTAATTAAGACCCACAATTGGATGTACTGACAACCAGATCACACCCTATTTTAAGCCAGAAAAAAAGCTGCTAGGACAACAGCACACCTCATTGAGACCAGAGCACACAACACTGAAACCCACTGCATAAAACTGTGACCCTCAGCATACCCCAATGAAACCCAAACCTCAAAGAGATCCTGAGAAATATTCATTGAGACCCACAATTGGATGTACTTATACCCAGAGCAAACCTCACTTTAAGCCAGAAAAAAGCCTCTAGGACACACAGCACACCTCATTGTGACCACTGCACACAACACTGTTACCCACAGCACAAAACTCGGAGCCACAGCATACTGCACTGAGACTCAAATCTCAAAGAGATTCTGAGAAAAATTCATTGAGAGTTTCTGACACCAGGCACCCTGAGGCTGCAGGCCCAACTGCCCCTGTCCTTTGTGCATCCTTACTCCTACTCCTCTTTGGACCCCAGGTTGGTTGTGTGGGACATTAAGACAAGCTCGCACCCCACTCAACCCACCCACAATCTGGATTGAGTCAGCCAGCAGTTCCAGACACCAGGCAACCTGAGGCTGCAGGCCAGTCTGCCCAGAACCTATCACTCATCCTCTGGCCCTTCCCCACTTGCCTTTGGGCTCTCTGAATTTTAGTGACTTGAATAGTGCATGGTGTGCTTTGTGCACTACACGATTTCTTTTTTTGTTGTTTTTCTTTGCTCTTGAGGTGTTGCATATTAGGTCAGTTGGAGGCTCACCACTCCTTAGAAACAGGGAGGGCTTTGAGCCATCCAGGACTAGTGGCAACAGTTAATGGTAATGATGAGTAATAGGTAGGCCAACCATAAGAGAAATCATCAATTTTCTAATCCTGTACAACTTTTAACACTCAGAGATACCTTAAACAAGTTAGGAAGCAACATATAGATTACCTGATGACTAGGAACAATCGCAGAAGCTCAAGAAGTATGAGCAACCAACAAAAGGCCTCTCCCTCAAGGGAAATCATCAAGCCTACATCACCCACAGTCAATACGATGGACGTTGCGGACATGTATAATAAGGAATTCAGAATATTTGTACTGACCAAACTATCTGAGATGGAAGAGAAAAGAGATAAGGAGCTCCAGGAGCTGAAGAAGTCCTTTCATGACTTGAAAGAAGAAATGGATACCTTAAACAAGAACCAGATGGAACTTCTAAGGTTGAAGAATGTGATACAGGAAATCAAAACCTCCCTTGAAAGTATTAAAAGTAGGTTAGATCACGCAGAAGATCGAATCTCTAATGTAGAAGACAAAACATCTGACCTAGAAAAAAGCATCAAGAAAATTGAGAAAACAACCATGAAAAATGAGGATAATGTACCAGGAATACTGGATATCATAAGGCGCCCCAACATCCGGATAATTGGTATTCCAAAAGAGGAAGAAAATAATAAGGACCTAGATAATTTATTCCATGAAATCCTGGAAGAAAACTTTACAAACCTAGAAAGGCATTCAAATATCCAGACCCAAGAAATACATAGGACCCTGAGTAGAATCAACCCAAGAAGATCCTCTCCAAGGCACATCATAGCCAGACCTGGCAAAAACAACAGACAAAGACAAGACACTAAAGTTGGCAAGGGGGAAACGTCGAATTACTTACAAAGGTCACCCCATCAGGCTAACATCAGATCTCTCAGCGGAAACAATGCAGGCAAGGAAAGAATGGGGAAGCATAGTCAAAGTGTTGAGTGAAAGACAATTTCAACCAAGAATACTATACCCAACTAGATTATTTTTCATATGGGAAAAAAAGATAAAAAACATTCTCCAATAAACAAAATTTGAAGGAATTTACAAACTCCAGACCAGCTCTTCAAGAGGTTTTGAAGGGAGTACTATACCAGAAAAACTAAAAAGTCATACAGAGAGTTATACAAGAACAAAAAGCAACCAAGAAAATAGCTCACTTAACTATGGGATCAGGTACGGAAATATCAATAATTATATTGAATGTCAATGGATTAAATTCTCCAATGAAGAGACACAGACTGGCCGAATGGATCAAAAAAACAGAAACCCTCAATCTGTCGCCTACAAGAAACTCACCTTATGGATAAAGACATACATAGAATAAAAGTAAAGGGCTGGAAAAAGATCTTCCATGCAAATGGAAATCAAAAAAAGGCTGGAGTAGCAATATTAATCTCAGACAAAATAGATTTCAAGACAAAGACTGTAAGAAGAGACAAAAAAGGGCATTATATAATAGTAAATGGGGTAATCCAGCAAGATGACATAACCCTTATAAATATCTATGCACCCAACTCAGGTACACCTAAATATGTGAAGGAAAGACTGCTAGAGCTAAAAGGAGAGATAGGAAGAAATACTATAATTGTTGGAGATTTCAACACCCCATTATCTACTTTAGAGAGATCTTCTAGACAGAAAACAAATAGAGAGATACAGGACCTAAATGATACTATAAATCGAATAGGCTTGACAGATATCTATAGAACTTTGCACCCTACGTCTACAACATATACATTTTTCTTACCTTGGCATGGAACCTTTTCAAAGATTGATGATATGTTAGGACACAAATCAAGCCTTTACAGATTCAAAAGCATAGAAACTGTATCCAGCATCTTCTCTGACCATGATGGAATTAAACTCAAGATTAATTTCAAAAAA
>NW_006159534.1:5137416-5138166 GCF_000334495.1 Tupaia belangeri chinensis | reverse complement strand
AAAGATGGGAAAATGAGCTGAACAAAAATCTCTCCAAGGAAGACATATGAGCAGACAAAAACATATGAGGAAATGCTCAACATCCCTCATCATAAAGGAGATGCAGATAAAAATCACAATGAGATACCACCTAACCCCTGTCAGAATGGCAAAGATTAAGAATATAAAAAGTGATAAGTGTTGGTGGGGATGTGATGAAAAGGGAACCCTCCTACACTGTCTGTGGGAATATAAACTGGTTCAACCACTGTGGAGAATAATATGGAGGTTCCTCAATGATCTACAAATAGAACTACCATTTGATCTAGCAATCCCACTTCTGGGTATCTACCCAAAGGACAGGAGAATGCTCAGTTGGAAAAGTGCTTGCACATCAATGTTTATTGCAACATTATTCACAATTGCCAAGACATGGAACCAACCTAAATGTCCACACACTGATTAATGAATTGGAAAAATGTGGCATATATACTCTATGGAATACTACTCAGACATAAAAAATAACCAGATTCTAGCATTTGATGGAAAGTGGTCAGATATGGAGGATCTATTACTGAGTGAAGTAAGCCAGGCTATGAAAGAAAGATATTGTATGTATCCACTTAATATATACCGACTATCCGCACTCTATGGTAGAGAGTGAAATATTGGAGGACATAAAAGCAGTGAAAGTACTTAATGAGAATAAGACAGTGTGGAATGGGGGGGGGATGAAGAGAAGAGGATAGAGAAAGATAGCAAGAGAACAAA
>NW_006159534.1:5130756-5137019 GCF_000334495.1 Tupaia belangeri chinensis | reverse complement strand
CGTGCGTGCCCAAGATCCCGAGAGGAGAATAGAGGAGAAGGGATTGCGGTGTGGCCATGCTCCCTGGGGGATGATTTCTCGTTTTCTATCTCTCTGTCTTTCTGGCGAGCGCACGTGCCCTGTAGCGAAAACCTCTCCAAAAAAAAAAAAAAAAAGTTATATGCAATCCAATGTAATACAAACAAGATTATGATGATATTAATTTTTTTTAAATCATGATTTCAGATAGAAATTCTGAAGTTATAAACATGTCTTTTTAGGTCATTATGAATTTGTAGTTTGGACTCTAAGAACTTGGTTTTCATTCATAAGTTGTTTAACTCACTTTCAACCCTTAAATCAAACATAGGGACCTGATGCAATGACCACATGTTCATCATTAACACCTCTCTTTTTTTTTAAGGGAGATTTTTGCTATAGGGTATGTGTACTTGCCAGAGAGACAGAGAGACAGAAAGCGAGAAATCACCCCCTCCCAGAGCAATGGCCACCTGCAATCCCTTCTCCTCCATTCTCCTCTCGGGATCTTGGGAACACACGTACACGTGCCTGGCATGAGTTTCAAGCCACCGGGTTCAGGACTCAAACCACACTCAACTACATGGGAGTCCAGAGACGTAACCGTTACACTATCTGCTGGTCCCAACACTTAACTCTCCAGCTGCAGAGATGCAAAATCTACACAAGTGTGCTGCTGTGACCTGCGAATGTTCACTTCAAGAAGTTAAACTTATCAGCCTTTGAGCAGGGGTTAATCAACAATCTATTTCCAACAGCTTGCTGACAAAGGCAACCCTATTCTATGTCTTTTTCAAGACCACAATTGTTATTGTAATTTTATAGTGGTGAAGTGAAGAGATATGGCTTGCCTCTGAGTCCTATGAGGACATTGAGTCCTTAAAAACAAAAGTAAATTTTAGTAGAAGAAAAATAATTTTAAAAAAAAAATTACCAGAGGACCTGTGGACTTGCTGAAGAGAGACAGAGACAGAAGGAAAGTGAGAAAGCACCCACCATGGGGAATGGCCACACTGCCATTCTTTCTCTTCCATGTCTCCTTCTTTTGGAGATTTCAGGCACACACATGCACCTAGGGTGATTTTCAAATTGCAGGGTCTGGAACTGCCGTGTGGGATCAGTTCATGTAACTACCAGTCCATGGGCTGGAAAAGTTGAGAAAAACAACTTATTTTTTTGAGAGAGGTTTTTTCACTATAGGGCGCGTGCACTCGCCAGACAGAGAGAGACAGAGAGACAGAAAGTGAGAAATCACCCCCCAGGAGGGATGGTCACACCACAGTCCCTTCTCCTCCATTCTCCTCTTGGGATCTTGGGCACACACGCACAAACGCCCAGCGTGAGTTTTAAGCCACCAGGTCCAGGACACGAACTGCGGTCGACTACGTGGGAGTCCAGCGACATAGCCATTACACTAACTGCTGGTTCCCGAGAAAAACAACTTTTAAACTTGATCTTTCTTCGAAATGTCAAACAGAAATGTTACCAATCAGGAAACTCATTCTAGCAGGCCACTCCTACCTAATGTGTGATATATTAGAAACAGCATTCCTCATGAGAGAATGAGGCTATTTCTTTACCAGTGCTGGAAGCCAGCGTGGTTCAACAGATTTCATCCCCAGCAGACAAGCTGAAGACCAACTGAGGAGCCCATGGGAGTTCAGTTTAGGTAAACTGAGGCTCTTCCCTCACACTTCCTTGTAAATTGGAACGTTGCTTTTTTTTTTTTTTTTTGAGAGGTTTTAGCTATAGGGCATGTGCGCTTGCCAATCAGACAGAGAGAGACAGAGAGAGACAGAAAGCGAGAAATCACCCCCCAGGAGGAATGGCCACACTGCAATCCCTTCTTCATTCTCCTCTCAGGATCTTGGGCACGTACGCACACACGCCCAGCATGAATTTAAGTCACCGGGTCCGGGACTCAAACCGCAGTCGACTACATGGGAGTCCAGTGACATAGCCGTTATGCCAACTGCTGGTCCCAGAACATTGCATATTCACCATGAACTGGTAATGAACCATGCTGAATTTAAGCCTCATCTGATAAATACCACAACCATTCCCGACTACTAGATCATTTGTACTGTCTGGCTAGAAAGAACTTCCAAAGTATTCTTTCTGTCTTTCTTAGACTCTGGACCCGTGTTCATCGTGGTGCTTCTGTGGATGGCAGTTCTTAGGTTACATGCCAAAATGCTAAAAAGGGATGATTAGATCTACTAAAATGCGCCCTTGGAAAACACTACTCCTTTCTCGCCATGTCTTGTATTCATCCCAGTCCATTTTGGGGCAAGATTTCTCGATAAACTAATACAATGTTTAACACCTCCTACAACCTCATTTTAAAACCAAAAAACAAATCTCTTTCCTTTTGCCTCGTTGCCCCATGGAAAGCAAGGTGAGTCACCAGCAGCCCTATTGCAGGCACACGCCTGCATTCGGCCAGAGTTCTCGCTCTTGCCACATGTGCTCAAACCAGCCCAATCTGATCTGGAAATACGGCCATCAGCATTTCCGTCAGTATGTAAAGGACATAGGCTTCATCAGGTTGGACTAAGAGATCTTCTTGAATAGATTGTCCAAGACATCCACCCAGTGAAAGAAATCATGCTGGATATTTGTATAGAAACATTTTTTTTAAAACTCTTCAATTTATAAGTATTTTAACGTGACTGGATGAATTGGTTATACAACACTCCTCTTAAAACTTACTATAATTTTTTAAAGAATTATTTATTTATTTAATTCAATTTTGTCTCTTTTTTCTTCTTTTGACCCAAAAGAGACACAGAGAGAGAGAAAGGGAAAGTGAGAAAGCAAGCTACCAAGTCTGGGACTCGAACCACAGACGGCCATGTGGGAGTCCAGTGCCTTAACCACTGTACCACCTGCTGGCTTCTCAATGGATTTGCCATTAAACATGTGGTTTATTTTTCCTTATAAAGCCATACCAAAAAAAAAAAAAAAAAACCAACAACTCCTCATTTCTGATTTAACCTTGCTCTTATTTAGATGTCATGACTTTTTTTTTTTTTACCAGACAGGGCTCATTATTCCTTTGCTGTATCTGTACGTTTCCATCAAAGCTCTGAACTACCATGGGCTCCTCAGTTGGTCTTCAGCTTGTCTGCTGGAGATGAAATCTGTTGGACCTTCTGGCTTCCAATGCTGGCAAAGGAACAGCCTTACTCTCTCATGAGGAATGCTGTTTCTAATTTCGTATCACACATTAGGCAGGAGTGGCCTCCAAGAATAGGTTTCCTGATTTGTAACATTTCTGCTTGACATTTCTATTTGCAGTTACCCAGTTAGTTAATTTTTAAAATTACATCACCAGTAAAATATGACTGAAAAGAAAAAAGTGTTTCTGTGAAAACTAAGTTAACAATACATCAGTTCACTTAACTTGTTTAGTTATCAGATGAGATGTGGTTAAACAACAATAAATATGACTGGCATAAAAAGGTCTGAGAAAAAACAAGCACCTGAAGCTTAATGGAGTAGCCACCTGGCCACAAGAGTTAGTGCTATGGGTACCACACAGGTCAAGGTCCTTAAAAGAATATATCCTTTAATCTTGACTTAAACAATTTTTAGGATATTCCTTATTTTTAAGATTTATAGTGAGTGTGTAAAGTGTGCCAAAGAAATACAATTAAACAAAGTAAGAGAGACGGGTAAATAGCTTAAGAACTTAAGGTCAACCATAATATAAGTAGCAAGAACATATTCCCAAGAAAATGCCCTATCACTTTATAAGCTGCACTTCCAGGACCAGCACTGAAAACCAGGTGTAGAACGGGCCTGAGGAGGCTCTCCTGCAGCTGGCTACACTCCCCACCATGGAGGGCACAATGTTGGTCATGCAGCTGGGGCTGAGATTGCTGGTCCTGGCTGTCTGCCTTCACCAAATCCCAGTTTTGCTACTGACTAGCTGTGAGACCCTAGACAAGTCCCGTCACTCCCAGTTCAGAGTCTGACCTTATGATCTAAGTTGTCCTCTCTGTTTCCCCCCTTGCTTGTAAAATGCATGCCCTCCTCGGAGCCTGTTTCCTCTCGTAACTTCTGAAATAGTGTCTCACATGCCTATGCCCTGGCTGCAAAGGACCCTAGGGAACAATTTCCTGGCTTTTATATCAGAAAAGCAAAACTCCCAAGACTAGAGATTTCCTAAAATTAGTAAGAGTGATCGAAAATTCTGGGCAGCTTGAAAGGGTGAGAAATGTCTGTACCCACCAGTTTCCAATGCTCCATCAAACTTTTGAAATCCAATACGAATATTATCAGACCTCTAAAATGTCACATCCATTGTGTGGCTTATAAAGACTCTGACTTCTCCAAAAGAACACAATAGTTAAGATCAATAGTGACTGCATATTCATCTGCTAATAGTTAAGAGCATGAGCTCTGGAAGCAGACTTTCTGGAGCTGAATTGTTTTGCTACTGATAAGCTGTGTGACCTTAGGCAATTCACATAACCTCTGAGTTTCTTGACTGTAAACCAGAGATACAATTAACCTACTTTATAGTAGTGTTGTGTGTTTTAAATGAGATGATAAGTGGAAAACTCATAAAACAATGCTTGAATGAACATTCCAGGTGTGTGTAGTTGTGTGCCCCAAATCCTGACAGGATGGGGAAATGAAGAAGGGTTACAGTGTGACCATGCCAAACTGAGGGAGGCTTTCCCCCTCTCTGTCTCTCTCTCTCTCTCTCCCTCTGGAGAACCAAACATATCTTCTAGCAAATTAAAAAAAAAAAGAAAAAGAAAGAAAGAAAACAGTGTTTGAATTAATAAGGGTGATCTACTTAGAGGCATAAGTATAATAAGAAAATGAAATGTACTGAGCCCATAGATTATATTTATAAAACTTATAGATGAAGTCTCAAAGCTAGAGATGTGACCATTGAATTCTGCGATGTGGAAATCAAATGTGGAAGATAAACACATGAATAACTGATACAACATAGATACAACACAATATAGCAATAAATGTATTGTACTGGTGCACACAAAACACCATGGGATTTGTTTTTCTTTATTCACATGAGAGTGAGAGGAGAGAAAGAGCGAGCGAGAGAGAGAGAGAGAGAGAGAAGAGAAGTACCTTCCACAGGGTCTGGTCACGCCATAATTCCTTTTTCCAGTCCTCCATCCTGTTAGATCCTGGGCACTCATGTGTGTGCCTGGCATGTCTTAGGCTGACTAGGGCAGGGATTCACACAATGGCTATGTAGAATTTGGCATCTCCTGAGCAGGGCATAACAGAGGCATGAGCCAGCTCTTCTACTTTTTTTTTTTAATAGCTAGATCTTTATTTAAAAATCTGATCTGCTAAATTTTCCACCAACTCTGGGAGCAGAAGCCTTCACAGGCTTTACAATCTTTTGTTTAGGTGCTGCCTTTGTAGGAGCCTTAGCAGCAGCCATTGTTGTCTCTTCAGGTGTTTGCTTAGCCTTTTTTGCTTCCTTGGAATCCCTGATAGCGTGTTCTCACTGACCCTTTCAAACTTCAGGATTTTGGTTTCTCTTGGTCATGAAATCAACAAGAGACACACCATGGATAGACCTTTGGAATTTGACTGCACAGAGGGTCCTTTTCTTTTTAATTTCTTCTAACTGTCTTTTTTTGTTTTCTTCTTTTTATTTATTTTTTTTTTTTTTTTTTTTTGGAGGGGTTTTTGCTAAAGGGCACATGCGCTCACCAGGAAGCAAGAGAGAAACAGAGAAAGACAGAAAGCGAGAAATCACCCCCCAGGGGGGATGGCCACATGCATGCACACATACCTGGCATGAGTTTAAGCCACCAGATCCAGGACTCGAACTGCGGTAGACTACATGGGAGTCCAGCGACATAGCCATTATGCTAACTGCTGGTCCCTTTTGTTTTCTTCTATAGAGAACAGTCCAGTTTATCTGCCAAGGATTCCTCTTGGAAAAGAATGCTGACTCATATTTTTCATTAAGAAATTGGAAACCTTCCAGTTGGTCCTGGTGTAGCGCCTCCTGTGTCTGGGGTAGATTTTCTACCCACTGAAACTGCACAGCTCGGCCTTTATGGGGGTGGCTCCGGGGAAGAGAAAAGATGGCGAAGAGCAAGCCAGCTCTTCTCTGGGACTTTTAAGGATGATGAGATTCTTCTCTGCTGCAGGAACCTTGAAGACATTTTGAAGAACTACTTCAGGTTTGAGCTGTGCCTTCAATAAGGAGTGTAATTATATATATATATATTTTTTTTTTGAGA
>NW_006159534.1:5126614-5130452 GCF_000334495.1 Tupaia belangeri chinensis | reverse complement strand
AAAAGCTCAGAGTTCCCAATTGGTATGAAAGGAGTTACAGGTGTTTACATGAGGAGAAAAAAGTTTAGCAGAAAAGGATGCTAGAGAAGGAAGCAGGGACCAAATTACAGAGAGCTTTAAAATGCCAGTCTGAGGAGATGCACCTGGTTATATATGCAATAAAATTCTGTTATTTTGTACTAAGGGAGTCCCTACCCATTCCGCTCACTCTATCCCCAAGCCATTCCATTTTTTTCTAGTCTTTTAGTTATCTTCTTATTCTAAGCTCTTCAGAGAAATACTTTTCTCTTCTTTTTTCTTTAAGAGATTTTTGCTATAGGGCATGTGCACTCACCAGAGAGCAGAAAGTGAGAAATCTCCCCTCCCCCCCGGGGAGATGGTCATGCTGCAATCTCTTCTCCTCCATTCTCCTCTTGGGATTTTGGGGCACACATATGCACCTGACATGAGTTGTTTTTTTTTTTTTTGGAGAGGTTTTCGCTATAGGGCGCGTGCGCTCGCCAGACAGACAGAGAGAGACATAGAGACAGAAAGCGAAAAATCATCCCCCCAGGGAGGATGGTCACACCGCAATCCCTTCTCCTTCATTCTTCTCTCGGGATCTTGGGCATGCACGCACACACACCCGGCATGAGTTTTAAGCCACTGGGTCCAGGATGCAAACCATGGTCAACTACGTGGGAGTCCAGCGACATAGCCATTACGCTAACTGCTGGTTCCCTCTGACATGAGTTTTAAGTCGCCAGGCCGAGGACTCAAACCACAGTCAATTACATGAGAGTCCAATGACGTAACCATTACACCATCTGCTGGTCCTGAGAGATACTACTTTTCAAGCTGTAAGAGGGAATGCATTACATTTATAAGACAAAACTGGAACCTGCTAATTTTTTAAAGAAGTATTTAACTTTATCTATTTATTTTATTTTAAAAATTTGACTAGAGAGGGACAGAGAGAGAGAGAGAAAGTGAAAAAGCAAACTTTCAGGTCAGGACTTGAACCATGGTTGGCTATGCGGGAGTCCAGCGCCCTTAACCACCACGCCACCTGCCGGCCCCCAGACACCTACTTATTTTTAACATTTTATTTTTCTTTATTCACAATAGAGCACCTGCATATGCTAATGAGAGTGAGAGCAAGATAGAGACACAGGGAGAGAGATGAGCACCCTACATAGGGTCTGGTCATGCCACAGTCCCCTTTCTCAGCCTGTTGGATCCTGGGCACTCACTTACGTGTATGCCGGTGTGTTTCAGGCTGACCAGCTGTGGATTCAAACCTCAGATGCCATGTGGGATCAGACCTCTCTTAAGCAGCCAGCTACACCATCGAGCTGGCCCTCGAATCTGCTTTGAACTGGCTTTCACTGGAGTGGTCTGATTTTCCATATTATATTCTGCCCTGAGCAACCTGCAGGTGGTTTTTATTATCTAAACTGGCAAGACAGTTAAAACTATGCAGTGAGTCAAGTTTTCAGCTTGTGTGAGGCAAAGGACAGGACTGCTCTTCTTCTCAGTCCCCTCTCCGCTATCAATAGTCTGCTTCCTCTTACTCAGCTCTCCTCTCCGAGATCACAGAGAATGGTACGTGCAAGTCCTGAAGGTCCTTATCTAAAAGGCAGCTCATTTCCCTTCCCTGTGTTAGGTATGTTCCCTCCAGCCACAAATCTACAGATAAAAGATGCCAGAGCAACTTCTGTGAATAGCCCTTCCATGCCCTTGGGCCCCAAGTCCCTGGGCCAGCTCTGATCTGGCAGGAGTCCCAGGTCAGACTGTGGTCCCAGCACCTCTCACCCAGCAGTCACTGATGAGCCTACCAAGCCTGCAGCCAATTAACTTGACTTCTGAAATGTATTACCTGGTGAAACATACTTAGGGCTTAGACTTTCAAAACAGATTAAATGAATTTGAGTTAAAGAGTGTCCTGGGAGCTGGCAGATGGTACAGTGGTTGAGGCATTGGGCTCCCACATGAGCAACTGCGGTTTGAGTCCTGGACCTGGTGCTTTGCTTTCTCACTTTCCTTTTCTCCTTTTCTCTCTGGCCAAATTAAAATATTAATAATAAATAAATAAATAAAATACTTCTTTTTTTTTTTTTAAGAATATGCTGAAAGAAATAGGGCTTAGAATTCCTGGTGATAAGGAACAAACACACTACTTTTAAAATCTTAGTGTTGGGCTGGTAGGTGACATGGTGGTTAGGGGCACTGGATTCTCATGTGGCCAAACAAGGTTTGAGTCCCGAACCTGGCAACTTGCTTTCTCACTTTTCCTTTCTGGTCATATTTAAATTAATAAATAAATAAAACAAAGCTAAATAAAATAATTCTTAAAAAAAAAAAAACAAAACAGCTTAGTGTGACTGCTTAAGAGTTAAGATTCCATAAATCCAGTTCACCAAGCGGTCTTCAACAGCTTATGAAAAAACATGTTATGAAAAAAGTATGCATGAATTTAAAAATATTTTTGCACCAAAATAAAGTTGTACTTTAATTCCATTTTCCCATGAACTTTTTAAAGTCTCCTTCCTCCGATTCAAAATAGGAGAAAGACCCACGGTGGTGTCCTATTATTCCATATCTGTACACTTTTCCGATGGCAGGCTAATTAGCCGTTACGGTTGGCAGGGTCCTTTACTGTCCAGACTGAAATGGAAGCCATCTGATCGTCACTAAGTTATGTTTAGGCCCTTAACTTTTTACCAGGGTAGCTTCAACCAAAGGTTTCAGGTGGCGCCTGTCCACATCCTCAATCGCCCGCTTTGGCAGAGGTCATGTGCTCTTAATCATATGTCTTCCCTTTTGGTGGCTTATGTAAAATGAAATTCACATCCCGTATTTACCCCCCAAAGAGCTACAAAACCAAAGATGTAAAACAAGTATCAGGGGTTAGGACTCACTGTCAAAGGTCGAAGACTTCTCAGGACACCGCGTCTGGGGTTAAAGAAGTGGCAGACGTTAGAGAACAGCTTCTGAGCACAGCTTCTGAGTCAGGGCTCCGGCTGCACCCGCCGAAAGGAATGGTTCAGGCTTCACCCAGCCCTTTGGGACTAGGCTCCTGGACTGCCCGAAAGCTCTCCGGTGCCCTCCTCTGGCCAAAACAAGGAGTTGCGTGCTTCAAAGGGTGTGCCGGTCTCTTACCACCATTAGGTGTTCGCAAATTAACGTCAGAGTTTAGGAGGAAAAAATTAGAGCTCTAGGAGAGAACTATTATTTAAGAATAAATTGCTTGCTGGTGTGTCTACTAATATTTGCTTGTGGGACCAGCGGATGGCGTATTGGTTATGTTACTGGAGTCCCACCTAGTCGACTGTATTCAAATCCCAGACCTGGTGGCTTCAAACTCGTGCCAGAACCATGTGCCTGGGTGCCCAAAATCCTGCGAGGAGAATGGAGGAGAGGGGATTATGGAGTGGTCATCCCCCCCAGGGAGTGAGTTCTCGCTTTCTGTCTCTCTGGTGAGCACATATGCCCTATAGCAAAAATCTCTAAAAAATAATTGGGGGTGCACATGTGTGTGTGCACCCAACCTAGAGGAGAAAGGAGGAGAAGGGATCCAGACGTGGACATCCCGCCTGGGGGTTGATTTCTTGCGTTCTCCGTCTGTCTCCTTTCTGGTGAGCACACGTGTCCTATGGCAAAAACCTGCCAAAAAGTTTTTCTTTTCGCTTCTTCAACTGAGAAAATTAATTAAATTAAAGGAGAAATAAATATAATTCCATTTCATAGCATCTTCATGTGTACCCTGAAATTTATGAAAACCAAATTACCACACAAGGCTTCCCAAATCCCTAAATCACCACCCGTACTTGTTCAGTGTGTGACCGATGCAAGTCCT
>NW_006159534.1:5100185-5126601 GCF_000334495.1 Tupaia belangeri chinensis | reverse complement strand
GTAGGGAAATAGGAAAATAATACGTTCGCAGTGTTGCAGACTTTTTTTCCCCCAGAGGTTTTTGCCTTAGGGCACGTGCACTTGCTAGAGAGAGAGAGAGAGAGAGAGACAGAGACAAAGACAAGAGCAGAACTGAAAAATCACCCCCAGGGGGGATGGCCACGCCGCAATCCCTTCTCCTCCATTCTCCTCCAGGATTTTGGGCACGCACGCACACGCGCCCAGTGAGATTTTGAAGCCACCTGGTCTCAGTATTAGACTTTTAAAAAACTGGAGTTTCTTCTTGTTCACATCTGTTCCTCTTTTTTATGGCTGACTGCATGTTGCACATGCAAGAGAGAGAGCAGGAGTGAGAGAAGGGGAGCTTCCAACTTGCCTGGTCTCTCTATCATCATTTTTCTCCCCACTCTTCATCCTGTCATGATCCTGGGCACCCACACACAGGACCAGAGTGTTTTTCAAGCCTCAGGGTGGGGACTTGAACCCTGGTCTGGTTAGCTCTGCACAGCAGAGTGCCTTCCTGTTGTGCTAAAATGCCAGCCCAGCCAATGTCTGAACCACCCTCTGGAAGTGACCTGGTGATGGGAAAAATTCTCCTTCCCTTGCAGCTGTAAAAGGCCAATATTTTGCTTTCAACGTCCTTCAGGTCTTTACTAAATGTCACCCATATGGGGCTGGCCATGACCTAGTGGTTCTGGAAGCCAGATCCCACATGGCTAACTGCAGGTCAAATTCCAGCCCCAGCAGCTTCAGAAACATGCCCGTCACATGTGGGTATGTGCCCAACATCCCAATAAGCTGGAGAAATGGAGAAGGGATGGTGGCTTGACGGCACCCCATTGGGAGGTGCTTCCTCTCTCTCTCTGCCTTTCTCTGCTGAGCACGTGCACCCACTGGAAATTAAAAAAAAAAAAAATCATCCTTATGGGTGAGACCAAATTGAGCTTTTGGAAAGAGGGGGTTGCTTGTGCACTAATACATTTTTGTTTTTTTTTTTTTGCTATCAGGCGCGTGCGCTCACTAGTGAGAGAGAGAGAGACAGAGAGACAAAAAGCAAGAAATCACCCCCACCACCACCACCGGGGGGGGATGGCCACGGCACAATCCCTTCTCCTCCATTCTCCTCTCGAGATCTTGGGCACACATGCACACGCACCTGGCGTGAGTTTTAAGCCACCGGGTCCTGGATTCAATCCGTGGTCAACTACCTGGAAGTCCAGTGACCTAGCCATTATGCCATCTGCTGGTCCCACCCCATATTTTTTTCAAAGAATTGTTTTATTTCATTTTATTTATGTATTATTATTATTCAATTTGACCAGAGAGTGAGAGAGGGAGAGTGAGAAGGCAAGCCATCAGGTCCAGGACTCGAATCACTGTGGGCCACATGGGAGTCCAGTACCTTAACCACCATGCCACCTGCCAGTCACCCACCGTATTTTTTTATCTTTTTCCATAACATATCCCACCATTTTAGCTACTATACATTTTACTTTTAAAAATTGAGCTATAATGCACATGCATCTGATTCATCCATTTAGAGTATACAAGGAAATGGTGTTGGGTTTTCTGAGTTGCACAACCATCATCACAGACTATTATAGTGCATTCTCATCGCCCCAGAAAGAACCCTAGACCCCCTCAGCAGCCAGCTCGCACTTCCTCTCAAACTCTGCCCTCCTCCCCGCCTTACGCCAGGCCAGGGCAACCCCCAATCTACTGGCTGCCTTCACACTTGCCTGCTGGACATCGCGTAGAAGTAGAATGACACGTTACGGGCTTCAGTGACCGCCTTCTTCCCCTTAGCATGTGTTCAGGTTCGTCCATGCTGTGGCAGGTATCAGCGTTCAGTCCTCGTTGTGGCCAGGCAATAGTCCCTTGTATGCGTACGGCACTGGATTCATGTGTTGTTCAGTTGATGGACATTCAGGTTCTTCCCACTTTTTTTTTTTTTTTTTTGGCTATGATAAATAATGTGGCTATTATAAATAATTCTGCTATAAATACTTGTGTAAAACTTTTCTTTTTTTTTTTTTTATTTCAAGGTTTTTGCCATAGGGCTTGTGTGCTCACCAGAAGGACAGAGAGAGACAGAGAGAGAAATCACCCCCCAGGGGAAATAGCCACAACGCAGTCCCTCACACACACAGGGAGGGGGGATGGCCATGCCGCAATCCCTTCTCCTCCACTCTTCTCTTGGGATTTTGGGCACACATGCACACACACGCACCCAGCATGAGTTTCAAGCCACTGGTTCTAGGACTTGAACTGCAATTGGCTATGTGAGATTCCAGTTTTGTTCTGTTTTGTTTTCCTGCCCTCCAGCAAGAGGTGAGACTCTTTTATGTGTTGCAATGGAAACCTTCTGGCTTTCACACTTTAATGACCTTGGCCTTTCTTTGTCTTTTACCAATGAATTAATAAGAATGGAAGAGGAGGAACTGCAGTGTGGCCATCTCCCCTGAGGAGTGATTTTTCACTTTCCCTCTGTTTCTCTCTCCAGTGAATTCATGTGCCCTATGCAGAAACCTAAAAAAGAAAGAAAGGAAAAAAAGAACAGAAGGAATGATGTGAACACAACAGAAGGACATGAGGGTCAAATAAAAGGGACCCCCATTGGTCAAATTTGGGACCATTTGAGCAAGAAAAAAATCAACACTATTCATTGATTATACTGTGTCGAATAAGCAAAGAATCCATGGATCTATATTGATACAAATAATTCACCTAATAAACAAATTAATAATTTAAAGGGGGGCGGGGATTAGTACTGGGTACCCAGTATGTGAGTTCTGGTGGGTTGATAAGGAAAGAGAAGATGCGGAAATGGAATACAGACCATGTTCTCTTGCTCTCTGCTTCTTGTGATGCTACCAGAAGATCCCCCTCAGAGCTGGTGCCTGGACTTTGAATCTCCAAAACTTGAGCTTAACAAATCTCTATTTTTTTCTCAGGTTTTTGTCATAGGGTGCGTGTGCTTGCCAAAGAGACAAAGGGAGCACAGGGAGAAAGTGAGAAATCAGCCCCCAGGGGAATGGCCATGCCATAATCCCTTCTGCATTCTCCTCTTGAGATCTTGGGCATGCACACACACATGCCCAGAGTGATTTTTCAAGCCACTGGGTCCAAGACTTAAACTCTGGTCAGCCATGTGCGAGTCTAATGTCTTAACCACCACACCATCTGCTTGCCCCTCACAAGGTGGATTTTTTTAAAATGTGTAAATGTACTGTTGGTGGGAATATATATTAGTACAATTATAGAAAAAGATAAGGAGATTCTTCTAAAAACTAAAAACTACCATCTAATCTAGCAATCTCACTACTAGCACATATCCAAAAGAAAGGTATGAAATCAACCTAGCTGTCCATCAACAGACAAATGGAAAAAGGAAATGTCACACATGCGCGCGTGCTCCAATGGAATACTATACAGCCATTAAAAAGAATGAACTCCTGTCATCTGAGTGTAAATGGATGAGCCTGAAAGACATATAAGCCAGACACAGAAAGAGAAATACCACATGTTCTCACTTACATGTGAAAATAGGGGAAAAAATAACCTCGTCGATGTAAAGAGATGAAGAATGACTTCTGGACACTGGGAAGGATGAAGGAGGGATAGAGGAGTGTTGATCAACAGAAACAAAATTGTAGATAGATGGAAAGCACATTGACTACTGTCATAAAACATGGTGGAGAGAATGTGCTTAACACACTTTACTGAATATGCTTCAAATGGTTGAGGATGGGTACACCAGTCATCCCGATTTAATCATTGCACATTGTGTTTAAGTGTGGAAAAATCACATTGTAACAATCACACCAATAAATATTTCATTTAAAAAGTGAGTGCATATATATATATGCATGTGTGTGCGTGAAATCATATTTCTTACCAACGTAATCACCCATTGTCCCACCACAGGGAGTATAAGAGCAGAAATTTTGTCTTTTCATCTCTGTAACTTTGGTACCTATTCATTGCTGGGGGCACATCACAGATTCCAAACAAATATTATTTTGTTTTGCTTTTTAAACAAAAATTTTTTTAGGTTTTTGCCATTGGACACATGTGCTCTCTGAAGAGAGATACAGAGAGAGACAGAAAGAGAAAGTGAGAAATCATTCCGCAGGGGATATGGCCACACCACAATCCCTTCTCCTCTTTTCTCCCCTTGGTACTTTGAGCATGCATGCATATGTGCCCAGCATGATTTTCAAGCCGTTGGGTCTGGGATTCGAACCACGTGGGAGTCAGTCCATCACCTTAACCTCTACACCACCTGCTGGCCCCTCCAAATATTGTGTGGGGAGGGTATGCTGTTGGTTTTGAGCTTTGGAGGGAGAGTGATGGTCTTCATTATTTTGAATGTAAGAATTAAAAAAAACATCACTGGGCCAGGTGTAGTGGCTGAGGCGCTGGACTCCCACGTCGCTGACCGTGGTTTGAGTACTATACCCAGCAGTTTGAAGCTTATGCCAGGCACAAGTGCATGTAGGCCCCAAATCCCAAGAGGATAATGGAGAAAAAGGGATTGTGGAAAGCCACCCCCCCCCCCCCGTGAGGACTGACTTCTCACTTTCTTCCTGTCTCTGTCTGTCTCTCCAGCAAGTGCACACGCCCTCTAGCAGGAATTTATCTCTCAAAAAAGAAACTAAACAACCTACATAATTTCCTAAAAGCAAGCTTTTTGAAGAAAAGATAGAGTAATAGATTTTATTTTTGATGAGGGAAACCCGTTTATACCAAGGTATCATTTTAAACCAAGTCCAGAACTCCTGACAAAAGGAATAAACAAAGAATAGAGTCAAAAGATGACGTGTGCTGTAATCTTCCCTGAGGTGAAGTAACCGGCTATGAAGACTAGTTGTTGATCAAAATAAACTCAGACTTTAACATGGTGTCCTTCCAGATCAGCGTGAAGGAAGGCAGGTGTTTCCCCAATGATTTCCTCCTAGCTGTCAGGCCAGCATGGTTTTTCACAGCTGGACTGTAACTGCTCTTCCAATTGGCTCAGTAGTGAAACCCCAGAGATCAGTAGTGTTTGTTGTTCTTCAAAAATGCATTATCTTGAGCAGATACTTATTGTGAAAATGTTCCTGAGTTGCACCCATTCCTGCCAGCTGGAAATGTGCAGCCGGTTTGAGAGTTGCATAACATGATCTTTTACCTGGGAATGTTGAGACAGCACAACAGAGCCAACAAACTGACTAGCCTGTCCTTTGTAGTACATCTTGGCAAAAGTGAGCGTTCTGATTAAAACAGAAAGGAATTATTTGGGGAACCCTTTGAATAGGCAGGGAAAATCTAGGTCGTGGGATTTGTCTCTAGGCTTTCCTTTAATATTAGTAATAATCAGAGGGTGCCAGTTACCATGGTCTTTTGGTATGAAAATACAAGTTCCTTCAGGTCGTATTTACACAGACATACAGGTGCTGGGTGGTAGGTCCTGAACACCTGAAGGAGCACTCACAATCACCCTGAATTGTGGGAGGACCCTGGGTGATACCCTCCTGGGAAGGAATTCAGTCACTAGATGGGTCTAGAGAAAGTAGTGGGTTAACCAGGCAACCCTGGGACTCCTCTGGCAAGGCACTGAGTGCACCCTACATTCCACCCTGGCCCCCAACACCTGCCTGGCGCTGGTGGCTCACCTTGTCCCTCCCAGATCTGAACTGCACTCCAAGCCCTCCCCTCTACCCCACCCCGCGCATTCGCGCTCAACACCTACTGCACCCCAACACCACGCCAGGCGGGGCGAGCCCAGTGCTCGTGGCAGCCCCGAGGACGCGGTGCGCCCATTGGCCAGCGCGGTTCAGGGTGGAAAACGCGGCCACCCGCCGCCGCTGCCCTCGGGAGCCAAGCGATGGCGACGGGGGCTTGGGCTGCGGCGCCCGAGGGCTCAGCCCGAGCGGGCAGCCCCAGCGGCCCAGGCGAGAAGGCGGGCTCCGCGTCCCCGGCGAGCTCCGCGTTACCGGCGCGCTCGGTGGTGGCCTCCGCTCGCCCGGTGAAGGGCAAGGCGGGCCGGGAGGCGGCCCGGCGGCGGCTGCAGCTCCTGCCGGGGCCGAGGGCCGAGCGCCCCGAAGACTCGGTCGAGGAGGAGGAGGAGCAAGAGCCCGATCTCTCTGGGTCTGGGGAGGAAGAGGCGCAGCCCCTGCCCCCCGTCTGCGGATCCCCCATCAAGGGCATGTGGCGGGACGAGAAGGTGACGTTGTACTGCGACCAGGTGCTGCAGGACTGCAAGGTGAGGGGGAGAGAGGAAGAGTCCAGGAGAGCACCCGGACCGCGTTAACGGGGACAGGGATCTGGTGGAGTGGGTACCCAGGCCCAGAGAAAGCTGTGCTTCTAAAAAGCTGGGTAGTTGAGGTGTTGGACTCCCACATGGTCAATGTGGGTTTGAGTCCTGGACCTGGTGTCTTGCTTTCTCATTTCGCCTCTCTCTGGTGAGCACACGTGCTCTCTAGGAAATATAATAATAATAGTAATCAATAAAATATATATATCTTTAAAAATAGTATATTGACCCAACGTGAGTGAAGTTTCCACCGATGAAAGGTGTGCAGGCCTGTCCCAGGGGAGTTGAGGAGACAGCCCCCCATACAGTGTTTTCTGGTTTTGCTCAAAGCTCCTGAAACATGAAGATCATATATTTATAATTTTTTAAATGAAAATATTAGTAACTTGGGGCCAGCAGGTGGCATGGTGGTTAAGGGCTCTGGACTTCCACATTGCCCACAGTTCAAGTCCCAGACCTGGTGGTTTGCTTTCTCAGTTTCCCTCTCTCTCTCTCACTCTCTCTCTCTAGTGAAATCAAAATAAATAAATAAATAAAGTTACAGAAAATAATTCTTTTTTTGGGGGGGTGGGGGAGAGGCTTTTTTGCTATAGGGCACGTGCGCTCACCAGACAGACAGAGACAGAGAGACAAAAAGCAAGAAATCACCCCCCAGGGGGGATGGTCACACCGCAATCCCTTCTCCTCCATTCTCCTTTCGGGATCTTGGGCACGCACGCACACGCGCCCAGCGTGAGTTTTAAGCCACCGGGTCCGGGACACGAACCACAGTTGACTACGTGGGAGTCCAGCGACATAGCCATTATGCTAACTGCTGGTTCCCCAGAAAATAATTCTTAAGAAAAAACCACCAGATGCCATAATGGTTAGCTGGACTTCCACATAGTCGACTGCAGTTGGAGTCCCTGTCAGCAACTTGAAACTCATGCCAAGCATGTGTGTACCCGCCGTCCCAAGATCCTGTGCAAATGGAGGAGGAGGGAGTGCAGAGGGGCCATCCCTCCAGGGGGGTAATTTCTTGCTTTCTGTCCATGCTGAAAAAAGAAATACTGTACACTGTAAAGATATATGTGATTAAATGTAAATTAAAATATATAAAATAAATTAATTAAAATTAAAATATTAAATAGATAAAGCCATATAGGCCTTATCATTAGTGAGGCAAACATCTTAGTATTTTTATGTAACAATTTGTGTCCAAGATAGGACAAGATTACTTAGCCTTGACTTTTACACTTGAATACCATTTTTTGAGAAAGATTTTCACTATAGAGCACATCTGCTCTCTGGAGAGACAGACAGAAATCAAGAAACCACCCCCAATGGGGATGGCCCCACTGCAATCTCTTCTCCATTCTCCTCTCAGAATTTTGGTCATGCACACACACACACACCTGGGGTGAATTTAAAGCCACTAGGTCCAGAACTTGAACTGCAGTCAATTATGTGGGAGTCCAGTACCTTATCCCCTATGCCACCTGCTGGCCCACACTTGAATACTATTTTTTTTTCTAAATTTTAAGAATTATTTTATTATTTAACTTTATTTATCCATTTATTCGTTTTAATTTGACCAGAGAGTGATAGAGAGAGAGAGAGCATGGGAAAGCAAGTCACCACATCTGGGACTCGAACCATGGTTGGCCATGTGGGAGTCCAGCACCCTTAACCACCATGCCACCTGCTGGTCCCCACACTTGAATACTATTAATACAAATATTTACCTGTTAAGAATGGCTCTGAGGGACCACTGGTACTACTGATGGTAGCACAGTGGCAATGCAAGCTCTGGGAGGTTGAGCACATGAGTTGGCATCCCAAGGCTTCCCTAAACACACCAGGCTGTGAGCATCCAGAATCCAGGGCTGCCTGAAGCTAGGGGTGGAGAGAGGGATCCACCTCTCAAATAAGACCCTGCTGGGGATTTATTTTCTCTTCGAGGGAGAGAGAGGGGGGGGGAGAAGGAGAGGGAGAGAGAGAGAGAAAGAAACTTTAAAAATAGTTCTTAGCAGTCTAGGTTGCGGCATGATGTTTTGTGTAGAAAATGTATCTGTTAACACAGATCAGCAAATATTACATTTCTAACCTATTTCCTTTCTAAGTAGAAGAATTTGTGCACAAGGATGTTTATTGGAGTGATATTTATACAAAATTAAAAATTAGAAACTACATTTACAACAACAGGGGCAGTATAGTGGCTCATATAATATTTAGTCTTCAGAAAAGTCATGATGTATTTTTCTATGCATCATGACTTTTCTGATGACCCAAAAGAAAATCATGCAGATGTAAAAGTCATATTTTCAAGAACTATAAATTTGCCTCTATATATTGAAGTAAAAAAAAATCAGAAGGCAAAACATGATCCGTATGTATACATGAATATATGCATAGAAAAAATACTAGAAGGAAACACATCGAAATATCAACTATGGTTATCTTTGGTCGCTAGGATTAGAGATGATTTTTGTTTCCTTATATGCTCTGTATTTTTTCAGAAGGTTTACCATATTTTATGATCAGAAGAGAATTTTATTTTTAAAAACACAATTACTGGGGCTAACAGATGGCATAGCAGTTACGTTGCTGGACTTCCACATGGCAGGCCATGGTGGCTTGAAACTCACACCATGTGCATGTGCATGCATGCCCAAGATTCTGGGAGGAGAATGAAAGAGAAGGGACTGTGGTGTTGTCATCTCCCCTAGGTGGTGTGTGTGTGTGTGTGTATGTGTGTGTGTGTGTGTGTGTGTGTGTGTGATTTCTCACTTTGCCTCTGTCTCTGTCTCTCTCTCTCTGGCAAGTGCACATGCCCTAAGGCAAAACCTCTAAACACACACACACTAAAAAACTAGCGTAGTATTAATTACCAATGTATTCTGATATTGAGAGTTGGAGAAGGCCAGATCTGTTAAAGGCCATAAAAAACACATTTATATTAATTATTGTGCCATAAGACAGGGTTTGATAGTCGTTAGTTTCATCATATCATCCCTGAAGTAGTTAAATTTAAATGAAGTCAAATGGACAAATATTTATTGAATGTTTATTATGCTCCTTTGTTGTATAGAATGGAGTGCTATTTTACATTTTTATATACTAAGTATTTTTTTATGTTTATGTATTTCTTCTATGTTAGAAAGAGACGAGAGAGAGTCAGGCACCCCCAACAAGTTCTCCCCACAGCAATCCACCCAGTCCCAGCCTGCTAGACCATGGGTATACAAGCACATGTCTGGCATCCTCAAGGAGGCCCAGGACCTGAACCCAGGACTTCTTCCATGGGGTCCAGTGGGTTACCACTATGAGTGAGTACCTGGCACCCAAGTATATTTTATTATTTTTTAGAGAATTATTTTATTTTATTCATTTTTTATTCATTTGCTACAGGACACATGTGCTCACCAGAGAGAGAGAGACAAAGAGAGAGAGAAAGTGAGAGGGGCCGGCAAGTGGCATGGTGGTTAAGGTGCTGAACTCCCACATGGCCAACCATGGTTTGAGCTTTGGACCTAGTGGCTTGCTCTATCACTTTCTCTCTCTCATTCTCCTTCTCTTGTCAAATTAAAGAATAATAATAACAAATAAAATATTTAGAAAAAGAAAGGAAGAAAAAAGAAAGAAGGAAAGAAAGCAAGCAAGCAAGCAGCCAGGTCCAAGACTTCAACTGTGGTCGGCCATATGGGAGTCCAGCACCTTAACCACCACACCATCTGCTGCCTCCCGCAAGTATGTTTTAAATAGTTAGGTCATTACATCTTTTTTTTTCCTTTTTTATTTATTTTATTTTTTTGTATATACTTCTAATCATTGTTTTGTATATACTTCTAATCTCATTGTTTGGCTTACAATGAGACCATTTTGATATGTGCACATTTCTCCCCAGACCCGTTGATCAAAATATCTTCAGCAGATAACACCACACCTCCCCATCCCGTCAATGCTCAACCTCTGTATCCCTTCTCCAAATGTCCTTCGTTAGGCCCCACTCCTTCTCCACATATACCTCATCTGACATTCACACCCATCTCTTGTGATTGTTCAACCGTTAGTCAATCAGTTTCAGTCATAGAATGCAGACATACAGTATAAGTTAAGTGGGGACATACAATATCTCTCCTTCATAGCCTGGCTTGCCTCACTCAGTAGTACATCTTCCATATTCTTCCACTTTCTGTCAAAAGCCAAGGTCATTACATCTTTAAAGTTTAGAAAAAATAATTAGCTTTTTTAGTATGATAATTACTATATTTTAAATATGTATAATTATTTTCCTTCTGCTCAATAGATTAGTAAATTACTCAAAGACATAGATAATAAGATGTCTCATCTAAATTACTCTACTGAGTAATTTTTTTAATTATATTTGTCGATTTATTTATTTTAAAGTTTTCTATAGGGCATATGCACTCACCAGAAAATGAGAGACAGAGAGAAACAGAGGAAAAATGAGAAAGCAAGCCACTAGGTTCAGAACTTGAACTGTAGTCAGCCATGTGGAAGTCCAGTGCCTCAACCACTATGCCACCCATTGGCCCCAAGTAAATTATTTATTAAAAAAAATTTAGGGGACCAGTAGGTGGCATGGTAGTTAGGGTGCTGGACTCCCATATGGTCCACCGCAGTTCAAGTCCTGGACCTGGTGGCTTAAAACTCACTCAGGGCACATGTATGTGTGTGCCCAAAATCCCAAGAGGAGAATAGAGAAGAAGGAATTGCAGTATGGTCAACTCCCTCAGGGGTAGTTTTTTGCTATCTGTCTCTCTGTCTCTCCAGTGTGCACACATGCCCTAATAGCAAAAATCTCTCTTAAAAAAATTTTTTTTTGACAGAGAATGCATGTGCTTACTGAAGACTACGAGAGAGAGAGAGAGAGAGCAAGAAAGCACCCCCATGGGGAATGGTCATACCACAATCCCTTTTCCTCCACTTCTCCTAACTTTTGGAATTTTTGGCGTGCACACTCATGTGCCCAGAATGTTTTTCAAGTTGTTGGGTCTAAGGTTCAAACTACAAAGTTGGTCACATCAGATCCAGCCGCCCCAACTGCCATACTATGTGGTGGCCTAATAAAGTGCCTATAAACTTTTAATTTTTTTTAATTGCCAGAAGGCACAGGTGCCAGAGACAGAGAGAGAGAGAGAAGAACCCCCTCAAGTGGGGTGTAATCTTTCTGCAAACCCTTCTCCATTTCTCCATCTGTCAGGGATTTGTTTATGCACACATGTGCCTGGCATGTTTTTCAACTGGAGCCAGGATTTCAAACCATGGTCAGCATGTGGGATCCAATCCCTTAACCACTGCACTATGGGGACAGCCCCCAAACTTAATATTTTTTTCTTCTGGAGATTTTTTAAAGAGAATTATTTATTTATTTTTATTTATTATCATTATTATTATTAATTTGCTATAGGGACTGCACACTCGCCAGAGAGAGAGGAAAAGAGAGAGAGAAAGAGAAAGCAAGAAATCAAGCTGCCAGGTCCCAGACTTAAACCAAAGTCAGCCACGTGAAAGTCCAGTGCCTTAACCAACATGCCACCTGCTGGCCCTGAGATTTTGGCTATAGGGCGTGTGAACTCACTAGAGAGACAAAGACAAAAAGCAAGAAATCATACCCCTGGTGGGGGGATGGCCACATTGCAATCCCTTCTTTTCCATTCTCCTTGAGATTTTTGGGCACACACACACGTGCCCAGTGTGAGTTTCAAGACGCCAGTTCAGGACTCAAACCACAATTGACCATGTGGCCATCTAGCACCTTAACCACTACACTACCTGCTGGTCCCTCTTTATTTTTAGTTTTGCTGAAGGGCACATGTGTTCAGCAGAGAGAGACAAGAGCAGGAGAGAGAAAGGGAAAGTGAAAAATCACCCCTCGGAGGGATGGCCACACCACAACCCCTTCTCCACTCTCCTCTGGGGATATTGGAATACATGTACACACACCCAGCATGTTTTTCAAACCACCATGTCTGAGACTTGAACTACACAATCAGCCATGTGGGACTCAGCCGGCTTAATTTCTCTACCATCCTCTGGCCCCAAATTTAGTTTTTCAATGTTTATATTTCTCACTAAATGTAGTTTTAGTTCAAATATATAATTTTCTTTTTTTTTAATCATACAAAGCATATGAAGAATCTGTGTTTCTCTACAATAATAAAAACCAAAGGCGCGCAGGGGCCATGCTAATCTTCTCTGTATCATTCCTCTTTTAGTGTATGTGCAGCCAAAGCGAGCACCAAATCTATAATTTTCTGGGTTTGTCATTATTTAAGACTGTATTAGTTCTTTTTATTTTGGAGAGGTTTTTTTTGCTATAGGGCATGTGCATTCGCCAGAAAGATAGATAGAAAGCTAGAAATCACCCCCCAGTGGGGATGACCACGCTACAATTCCTTCTCCTCCATTCTCCCCTTGGGACCTTGGGCACGCACTCACATGCACCTTGAGTGTGTTTAAGCCACCAGGTCCGGGATTTGAACTGCAGTTTACTACATGGGAGTCCAGCGACATAGCCATTACACTAACTGTTGGTCCCAGACTGTATTGGTTCCTTTTCAAAATAGAAATAATTAATATATTTAGTTAGAAACCTGTAATCATATATAAGAATATAATATTTATACATTTCTTCTCTTTTTAGGCAGAAGATGCAGATGAAGCTATGAGTAAATACCTATCAGAAAAATTAAAGTTGAAAGACAAGTGGCTTGGAGTCTGGAAGACTAATCCTGACTTATTTTTTATGAAATACGAAGAAGCTTCTATTCCTTTTGTTGGTATACTGGTTGAGGTAGATAAATTTCACTCACCCTTTGTTATTTTTCTAATATTTTTTAAATTACTTAATTTTTAAATTTATTATTATTTTAAAAGAATTATTTATTTTATTTGTTGTTGTTATTTTTATTATTCTTTAATTTGATCAGAGAGAGACAGAGAGAGAGGGAAAGTGAGAAAGCAAGCTGCCAGATCCAGGACTCAAACCATAGTCAGCCATGTGGGAGTCTAACACATTCACCACTGTGCTACCTGCTGGCCCCATATTATTATTTTTTAAATTTTGCTATAGGACACATGTGCTTACCAGAAAGAGACAGAGAGAGAAAGTGAGAAAGCAAGTCACGGGAATAGCAGTTAGCGTAATGGCTATGTCGCTGAACTCCCATGTAGTCGACCACGGTTCAAGTCCTGGACCTGGTGGCTTAAACTCATGCCGGGTGCATGTGCGTGTGTGCCCAAGATCCCAAGAGGAGAAGAGAGGAGAAGGGATTGCGGCATGGCCATCACCCCTGGGGTGGGGGGTGATTTCTCGCTTTCTGTCTCTCTGTCTCTCTCTCTCTGGCGAGCGTACACGCCCTATAGCAAAAACCTCTCCAAAAAACAGAACTGTTGACCTCTGACCTGCTGGATAGCTGTCCACCTGGGTCTTCTCCCTTCATCACCATCCTAGGAATTCCTTTCATAATTCTCTTGTGCAAATAACCTAATTCCCACATATTCTGTCTTTCTTTTTTCTTGGCTTATTCTCTCATCTTGGCCAGGGACCTTATTCTAATAGTTTCATGAGTAAAGGTACAAAGCAGATAGATAAAAGTGCTGTGATCCTGTATACCTGAAAACATCTTTACCAGAGCTTCATATTTACTTGGTAGAGTGGGTATATGAATTCTAGGTTCAATTTTATGTTCAAAATTTGGAAAGTACTGATCCATTGTCTTCAAACTTCCAGTGTTGTTGATTGAGAAGTCAATATCATTGACCTTTTGATATCTATATTTTTCTCTCCGAAAATTTGTATTACCTTCTGCTTTTTCAAAGCCTTCTATTGGACCAGCAGCTGGCATAATGGCTATGTCACTGGACTCCCATGTAGTCAATGACAGTTTGAGTCTCGGACTTACGCCAGGCACATGTGCATGCGTGCCCAAGATCCCGACAGTAGAATGGAGAAGGGATTGCAGTGTGGCCATCCTCCCAGGGGGTGATTTCTCACTTTCTGTCTCTCTGTCTCTATGCTACAGCGTAGCAGTTATGTCACTGGACTCCCACATGGCCAACCAGGGTACAAGTCCTGGACTCAGTGGCTTGAAGCTCATGCTGGACGTGTGTGAGTGCGCAAAATCCTGAGAAGGGAATGGAAGAGAAGGGATGGTGGCGTGGCCATCCCCCCTGGGGTGTTATTTCTCCCTTTCTGTCACTCTGTCTCTCCCTGTGCCTCCAGTGAGTTCACATGCCCTATTGCAAAAATCTCTCCAAAATAAATAAATAAATAATAATTTTAGAAACTTTATAATTAGGCCATACATGGGAAAGAAATTCTTGTGATTTACCAACATTTGTGTTCACATATCTTATATTTATCTTAGGTAACTTGTAAACCACACCAAAATTCATCCTCTTGTTTCAAAGTTACTGTTCGTGTTGTTGAGCCATTTTCTTCAAACATTGCGAATATTCCAAGGGATTTGGTTGGTGAGATTTTGGAGGAGCTGGAGCACAGTGTCCCTCTCCTGGAAGTGTACCCCGTTGAAGGACAAGATGCTGATGTGTGTGATATTGCTTTGGCCTTGGAAGTTGTAAGGTATTATGGCCTTTTATTCTGAAAGTTAACATGATCATATTCAAAAGTTAATGTGACAGTTGTGCTCATCTAAGGACCTTATAAATATTTGTGATTTTAATTTTTACTGCTGGATTAAATGTGTCCATTTTTAATTAACATACTGCATTTGTAAATTTTTAAGTAAATTTCATGGAGGAAGGATTTTATATGGATAGTGAAAGTTGGCCATTTTCTGATCTGGCATTTTACAAAAATTGAATTATAAATAGCTCTATACATTAACTCCCTTTCATTTTTAAGCATCTTAAATACATTAGATTTCATTTTTCATGTTGCAGAGCATTGAGAAGACTAGATTTCACCATCCACATTATGATATGATTGCTTCGTAGAAGTTGGTAGCTTTTGAAGGAAGCTGTCTACATATAAAATATAGATTTTTTTTGCATGTGTTTATTTATTTAATGCTGGCCCTATACAAATTTGGTTATATGTTACAGACTATTTCTTTTTTTAAAGAATTATTTAATTTTATTTTTTATTATTATTATTAAATGTTTCTATATACTATGTGCACTCACCAGAGAAAAACACAGAGAGAGAGAAAGAGGGAAAGTGAGAAAGCAAGCCTCCAAGTCCAGGACTTGAACAGTGGCTCAGTCATCTGAGAGTTCAATACCTTAACCCCCATGCCACCTGCTGGCACCCATATTATTTCTTTTTTTGATAATTATTTTATTTAATTTTATTAAATAATTTTATTAGTATTATTTAATTTGCTATAGGGCACATGCACTCACCAGAGAGAGAGAGAAAGAGTAAGCAAACTGCCAGGTCTGGGACTTGAACCATGGTCAGCCATATGGGAGTACAACACCTCAACCACCATGCCACCTGCTGCTCTCCCCCCCATATTATTTCTTTATTGAACAAAATCATAACCAAATCTATGAAATTTAGAACTAGAATTTTATAATCACTGTTCTAGAAATATTATCTTATTTGGAGTAACCTAAAATAGAACTATATCATTTAAAATGTTTTCTCTTTTACTGTTAGTTTACTGAAAGATTACTTTAAAAATATTTGTCTTAAGAATTACGATTCAAGTGCTTGCACATCAATGTTTATTGCGACACTATTCACGGTTGCTAAGACATGGAACCAATCCAAATGCCCCAATACAGATGAATGGATTGAAAATCTGTGGCACATACACTCTATGGAATACTATTCAGTCATAAAAACCAACAAAAACCTGGCTTTTGACAGAAAGTGGAAGAATATGGAAGATTTACTGCTGAGTGAGGCAAGCCAGGATATGGAGAGACATTGTATGTCCCCACTTAACATATACCGAATGTCTGCACTCTGTGACTGAAACCAATTGACTAAAGGTTGTACGAACACAAAAGATGGGTGCTAATGTCATATGAGGTGTGTGTGGAGGAGGGGGGGCCTAAGGAAGGACATTTGGAGAAGGGATACAGAGATAGAGCATTGACGGGATGGGGAGGTGTGGTGTTATCAGTTGAAGATATTTTGATCAACAGGACTGGGGAGAAATGTTCACATATTGAAATGCTCACATTGTAAGCTAAACAATGTGATTGAATGTATATACAAAATTAATTAATTAATTAATTAAAAGAATTACAATTCATGGGACCAGCAGATAGTGTGATGGACTCCCATGTAGTCAATCACAGTTCGAGTCCCAGATCCGGTGGCTTAAACTCATGTCAGGCACATGTGTGTGCATTCCTAAGATCCCAAGAGGAGAAGGGACTACAACATGGCCATCTCCCCTGTAGGGGGTGATTTCTTGCTTCCTGTCTCTCTATCTCTTTCTGTCTCTCTGGCAAGCTCACACACCCTATAGCAAAAATCCCTCCCTTAAAAAAAAAGAATTACGATTCATATAGAGGTTTCTGACATCAGAATATCTTTTTAGTTTTAAGCACAGTAATGGCTGTTTTTGACTACTGTCATCTTAATTTGGTTTATTGTAGGTTTTTTTATGACTTTCTTTGGAGAGACTGGGATGAGGAAGAAAGTTGTGAGAATTATACTGCTCTGATTGAAGAAAGAATTAATTTGTAAGTATCATTTAGAAAATCATCCAGCACATTACAAAAGATTAACGTTGTAACTATATTGATGCTTTTCAGGTGGTGTGATATACAGGATGGAACAATACCTGGTCCTGTTGCACAACGTTTTAAAAAAACTTTGGAGAAATATAAAAACAAGCGTGTGGAGCTCATCGAGTATCAGAGCAATATTAAAGAAGATCCATCTGCAGCAGAGGCTGTCGAATGCTGGAAGAAGTACTACGAGATAGTAATGCTCTGCGGATTATTGAAAATGTGGGAAGATTTACGCCTTCGGTAATATTTTTCTGTATTTTAAGTAGAAACAAAAGATTAGATGGCCATTCTTTTACCATAGCACTTAACTGGCCACATATGTTGCCCAGATTTGAAAATTAGATATCTAATGTATGAGGTAACACCAGATTCACTGAAATCATTGTTTATTTGGGCATGTGTGCAGAATTCACTGAAATCATTGTTTATTTGGGCATGTGTGCAGAATTCACTGAAATCATTGTTTATTTGGGCATGTGTGCTTGCCAGAGACAGAAAGGGAGGGAAAGTGAGAAAGCGCCCTGGACATGGCATGATCACATCGCAATCTATTCTCTTCCATCTCTCCCACCTTTCAGATCCGGGGGCATGCACACACACTGCACCTGCTGTATGTTTTACACCGCCAGGTCTGGGACTCAGACTGCATAGTCGGCCATGCAGGACCCAGCCGCCTTAACCACCATGCCACCGGTTGACCCTGTTTATTTGTTTTTAAACGAAAAATAGTCCTTTCCTTGTCTTTCATCTTTACCTTTTCAATTTTGTCCAAAGCATAAGAAAAAAAAAAGTGGACATCTTTTACATGTAATACATGAAATAAATAAGAGAAGGTTGACTAGATTGACTACTTCTTGATTTCAGCTTTTTTAACCAACGTAAGTTGATGAAATTGCTTTCAATGATAAATAGAACAATGTACAGTAGATTCACCCCATATCATTGTCCAGAATACTTAAAAATGTATTAAAGAATTTTTACATTACTGTGCAATGAGGAAGTATATGTTTATGTCTTCGTAGTATGTATGGGGGAAGAGGAATTCTTCCTCATGGTCCCAAAACTGACAGAAAATCTTGAGGGGAGGCAAAGGACGTCTGATCGTTTCATACTAAACTCCTTCTCTGATGCCTCACCTTTACTTATTCTTTACCCTTAGGACAAGTCACTTTTCACTTTTCTAAAAATTAAATATTGCCCTAAATTTCTCCTTTTTGTATTTTCCTCTAAATTTGAGGATTTCTTTGATCATTGAGAATCCCCTTCTAGTGATTATTTTTGATATTTCATTGTTAATGAGATTCCTGTGGTAAACCTCGGGATTACTTGGAGAAACTATGGTAGATGAGGTTTTTTTAAATCTACATATCTAGAAATCTATAGCGTCAACACAAGGTGAATTTGAATACAAGTTATCCTCACTAGATCATCACTAGACTTTAGACTTCAATGGCACAGAGCAGCCTAGAGTTCTCTTACCTTAAAAGTTATCATCAAAGGGGCCTTTGGAGCCATGTTTTTTCTGTCCCCTCAGGTCCATTCCCAGTACTCTGGAGAGTGTACTTTCACTTCCACTAAATAAACTATCTTTTCCCTTTCACAAAAAAAAAAAAAAAAAAAAAAAAAGGAAAAAAGAAAAGAAAAGAAAAAAGAAAAAGTTATCATCACAGGGCCAGCCCATGTCCGGGTGGTTAAAGCAACATTGCCAACTATAGTCCCAGACCTGGCAGCTTGAGAAACACACCGGACGCATGTGCCTACGTGGCCAAAAATCTTCAAAGGAGGTTGGAAATGGAGAAGAGGAGATTGTGGCATACCATGCTGTAGGGCAGGGTGCTTTCTCACTTTCTCTCTCCAGTAAGTGCTCATGCCTACTGGAATGAGTTGGTTGGTTAGAATCCTTCTACCAGATAATAATGACAAAATCTGGAAAAAATATACTAAATGTATAAACTCTTTGGAAGCACTATAAAGTGATAGAAAGCAGACAACAACCAGAAAAAGTATATTCTTGAAATTGATTTACCCTTGGAATGGATTATTAAAAATACTTGTAGGGCCAACCAGGTGCCATGGTGCTTAAGGTGGCTGGATCCCACATGGCCAACTGTGTGGGTCAAGACCCAGACCCTGTGGTTTGAAAAACACGCTGGATACGTGTGTGTGCATTCATTAGGTGATTAAAGCATATAAATTAGTGGGGAAAATGACAGTAATGTCATAAAGGATGGGAAGATAGATACTACACTTGATATTAGCTAAAAGGCCACAAAGAAATGGGAGGATAGAATCAGAACTTTTTTTTTTTTTTTTGAGAGATTTTTTTGCTATAGGGCATATGTGCTTGCCAGAGAAACAGACAGAATCACCCCCCAAAGGGGATGTCCATGCCATAGTCCCTTCTCCTCCATTCTCCCCTTGGGATTTTGGGCACGCACGCACACGCACCCAGCATGAGTTTTAAGCAACCGGGTCCAGGACTTGAACTGCTGTTGACTATGTGGGAGTCCAACAATGTAACCATTACGCCATCTGCTGGCCCCATAGAACTGGGAATTCTGTTATAAGATTATCTACACTACATATGAAGTACAATAGTGTTATTTATTTTACTTATTACTTTTAAAGTTTATCTTATCGATGAGTAAAAGCACCATATGTACTTACATGCATGTGAGACAGACACCTCTGACAGGGTCTCATCACACAGCTATTCCCTTCCCACAGCCCTTCAGCTCATCAGGATCCTGGAGCGGATGCATCCAATGTATTTTCAGGTTAACTGAACATCTGAACCCGCAGTCACACATGTGGCTTCCAGCACTGAGTCAGTATACGGTGCCTGCACCACTAAAGCTGACATAGAATAGAGTTATTTGTAAGTGGACTTAAATTGGGAGAAAGGTACATTGCAATCTCCAGGGAAAATGCTAGAAACCCCCCTCTTTTTTTTTTTTTGGAGAGGTTTTTGCTATAGGGCATGTACGCTTGCCAGAAAGACAGAGACAGAAAGCGAGAAGTCACTCCCCCGGGGGAGATGGTCACTCCACAATCCCTTCTCCTCTATTCTCCTCTTGGGGTCTTGGGCACGCAAGCACACATACCTGACGTGTTTTTATCCTTTTTTTTTTCTTGGAGAGGTTTTCACTATCGCGGGTCGCCTGCATGGGAGTCCAGCAACATAGCCATTATGCCAACTGCTGGTCCCCAGAAACTCCTTTTTAAAAAGTGTTAATTGAGGGGCCATCAGATGCTGTAGCTTTTTTGTTGCTGGACTTCCACATGGACGACCATGGTTTGAGTCCTGGACCCGGTGGCTTGAAACTTACACCGGGTGCACGTGTGTGTGTGCCCAAGATCCTGGGAGGAGAATGGAGGAGAAAGGATTACAGTGTGGTCACATCCCCTGGAGGGGAGTGATTTCTCACTTTCTCTCTCACTGTCTCTGTCTCTGTCTCTCTCTCTTTCTGGCAAGTGCATGTGCCCTAATGCAAAAACCTCTATTAAAAAATAATTAAATATGGGACCAGCAGTTGGCATAATGGCTATGTCACTGGACTCCCACGTAGTCGACCGCGGTTTGAGTCCCAGACCCGGTGGCTTAAACTCATGCAGGGCGCACGTGCGTGCCTGCCCAAGATCCTAAGAGGAGAATGGAGGAGAAGGGATTGTGGCGTGGCCATCCCCCCTAGGGGGTGATTTCTCGCTTTCTGTCTCTCTGTCTCTGTCTTTCTGGCAAGCCCACGGGCCTTATAGCGAAAACCTCTCCAAAAAAAATCATAATAATAATAAAAACTGTAATTGACCTATTAAGAAAGTAGATAAAATATGAGCCAAGCAAATGGTGTAGTGGTTAAGGTGCTGGACTCCCACATGTCCAACTGCCTTTCAAGTTCCAGACCTGGAGACTTGAAACATGCTGGGCGCCAGGGCATGAGTGCCCAAAATCCCAAGAACTGAGAAGGGATTGTGGCATGGCCACGCCTCCTGGGGGATGATTTCTCACTTTCTCTCTCTCTGTCTCTTGGATGAGCACAAACTCCAAAGCAAAAACAAAAAGTATGTAAGGGACCTGCAGATGGTATAATGGTTACATTGTGGACTTTCACGTAGTCAACCGTGGTTTGAGTTCTAGACCCAGCAGCTTAAAACTGACACTGGCACCTGCACGTGCTTGCCCAAGATCCTGAGAGGAGAGTGGAGAAGGCCGTGGCCATCCTTCCTGGGGGGTGATGTCTCACTTTTCCTCTGTCTCTCTCTGGCTAGCACATGCATCCTATGGCAAAAACAAAACAAAGCAAAACAAAACAAAATAGTTTATTATTAAAATTCCAGAAAGAGAAATTTGTGGTTACAGAAGACAGATCGGTGTTCACCTGGGAGATGGTGTGAAAGATGGACTGCAAAGATGCATGAGGGAACTTAACCTGATGGAAACGTTCTAGGTCTTGATTACCAGACTTGAGATAAATTGGTGTACACATTTGTGAGGTCTTATGGAATAGTTCACATAAAATGAGTATCTTTTATGTAAGTTATACCTTAATAAATTTGATTTAATAAACACTTATATATACAATTTTTTCTAAAACAAGAATAGCATGATGAACTGTGTTTTCCTGAATGTTTAGGAAGCTTTACTCTTGGAATGGCTTGTAAAATGGTATATAGTGAAAAGATATTTGAGTGGTTCTCTAATTCTCAAGATTAAAACCATGGGGACCAGCAGTTGGCATAATGGCTATGTCACTGGATTTCCATGTAGTCGACCGTGGTTCGAGTCCTGGCCGCAGTGACTTGAACTCACACCAGGCGTGTGTGTGTGCATGCCCAAGATCCCAAGAGGAGAATGGAGAAGGGATTACAGCATGGCCATCTCCTCTGGGGGGTGATTTCTCGTTTTCTGTCTCTCTGTCTCTGGTGAGCACACACGCCCTGTAGCAAAAAACTCTCAAAAAAAAAAAAAATTAAAACCATGTAGAGCCAACTCAATAACAACTTAGTGATAAAAGGAGCCAGGTTCTACATGGCTAACTATGGTTCAAATAATGGCCTGGTTGCTTGAAAAATACACCATGTACATGTATGTATGTGCCCAAAATCTCAACAGGATGTAGAAATGGAGGAGAAAGGATTGTGATGTGACCACATCCCATTGGGGAGTGCTTTCTCTTTTTCTCTCTGGTGAGTCAATGTATCTTCTGGCAATTAAAAACCACCACCAACAACAACAACAATAACAACAACAAAGCAAAAATCAAAAAAGCACTTTCTTAAATAGGTATAAAATTGCTGGGTAGATTTAATTTTGAAATGTTTAATGAAACTTTTTTTTTAGAGAGAGATTTTTTTAAGAGAGATTTTGCTATGGTTTTGTGCACTTGCCAGAAAGACAGAAACAGAAAGCAAGAAATCACTTCCCCGGGGTGGGGATGGGGGTGGGGGGGGGATGGCCATGCTGGAATCCCTTCTCTACTCCTTTCAGGATTTTGGGCATGCACACATACATGTCCAGCATGAGTTTCAAGCCACCGGGTCTGGGACTTGAACCTCGATTGGTCATGTGAGAGTCCACTGACTTAACCACTATGCTACCTGCTGGCCCCATGTTTAATGAATCTGTTGCTTTGGAAGACACTGCTAATATGTTCAAGTTCAAATTGTAATAACTTGCATGGAAAATTTTAGAAAAGTTTCCTGTAATCTTAAGCTTCACAAAAATATTTAGTAATTGAAGTATAAACTTAGAAATATTGGTAGTAAAACTGTATCCCTTTAGCATCAAGCAACCACTGAAGTGCTGCAAAAAAAAAAAAGATACCTAAGGAGACTGCTGAGAAATCTACATCTGCTAGAGAAGGGTTGCCCATTTTGGCTCATAGTACTATTAAAAGTCATTGCTTAACCTGAAAGTTTTTCTCTTTGTCTTGGAGCCACTTAAGTGATTGAGAGATAGAAAATAGGAAATGTAAAGAAAAGCAGAAAGAAGAGAGAGTGGAATTCATTAGAAATGCTGAACAGTAAATATAAAAAAACAGGCGAGCAGCTTAGAAGTCTTGTGCTGAGAGTCCAGTGATCAGTGATGCAATGGAGAGCACATTTTATGATTTAAAAAAAAGACTTTATTTATTTTTACATTTTTGCTATAGGGCACGTGTGCTCACCAGAGAGGGACAAAGAGAAAGGAAAAGTGAGAAATCACTGGCTGGCCCCTGATTTTGTTTTTAACTTGCCAGAAGGCATGCGTGCTCACCAGAGAGAGACAGAGATGAAGACAGAGGGAGAAAACACCACCTAGGAGAGCATGGATATGCCTCACTCCTTGTCCTCCATTTCTCCATCCTGTTGGGATCTTGGGCATGCATACACGTATGCATGCATGCGTATGGTGCATTTTCCAAGCCTCTGGGTCCAGGACTGGAACCATGTGATAGCTATGTGGGATCCAGCTCCCTTAACACCTAGGCTCCAAAAGAATCTGTTATTTGAACATAGTATCTACAATTAGTCAGGTACCAAAATATTCGTATGCCTCAGTATCACAACATACCTCATTTTTTTGCTTTGTGTGAGTCCACAGCTCAGTAGGTTATGAAAGTATTATCAGGAAATTTTATTTCTATTTTTTTAAAGAATTATTTTTTAATTTAATTTTATTTGTTACTATTTTTTAAATTTGACCAAAGAGAGAGAGAAAGAAAGGCAAATGAGAAAGCAAGCCACCAAGTCCAGGACTTGAACTGTGGTAGGCCACGTGGTAGTCCAGGACCTCAACCAACATGCCACCTGCTGGCCCCAATAAGGAAATCTTCTACTGTCTGGGAAGGTTGAGGTACCTGGGGCAGTGGTGCAGTGGCTGTAATGGGCTGCATGCTTATTTCCAGGTACAACCCATTAAAAATGAAAAAAGTTTAGAGTTCTAGGGCTTAAACATAGTTACTTAATTGTTTTGTTTGTTTGTTTGTTTGGTTTTGGTTTTTTTTTTTTTTTTTGCTATAGGGCACATGCGCTCGCCAGAAAGACTGAGAGAGACAGAGAGACAGAAAGTGAGAAATCACCCCCCCCCGAGCGGGGTTGACCATGCCACAATCCCTTCTCCTGCATTCTCCTCTTGGTATCTTGGGCACGTACATGCCCAGCATGAGTTTAAGCCACCAGGTCCAAGACTCAAACCGCGGTCAACTACATCGGCGTCCAGCAACATAGCCACTATGCTAACAGCTGGTCCCTACTTTAAATATCTTAATCATTACATTGCTCGAGACCAGCAGAGGGTATAACATTAGCATTGCTGTAGGTGATCACAATTCGAGGTCTGGATCCAGCACCTTAAAACTCATGCCGGGTGCCTGTGTGTACATGCCCAAAATCCTAAGAGGAGAATGGAGGAGAAGGGATTGCAATGTGGCCATCTCTCCTCAGGAGAGTGATTTCTCACTTTCTATCTGTCTCTCCAGCAAGCACACACACCCTATAGCCCAAAACACCTCTCTCTAAAAAGAAAAACTGAATACTTTCATCAAATTAAGTACGAATAGTATGTAAAAACAAAAATAATCACAAATAAAACAAAGGTCAAATATTAACATGAGAGGCTGGCTGTTAACAGCAACGAAAATATCACAAAAATGTTTTTAACTGTAGAGTACATGGACCTTTCTTTCCAAGAATTCTGAGGCGTAGGAAAGGAAAAAGAGACTTTGGAAAGACTATAACACATATTGTAGCGAAAGTGATGACTACTGAAATGGTAAGAAATACACTTTTATTTTTATTTGTTCATTTCTATTTTAGCTGCATATAATCAGAAGAAGTTCCCTGGAGGTAGAATTCTTGCCCGCCTTATTTTTCCCATCACATCCAGTGTGGTGACTGGCATTTAGTAGGCACTGAATAAGTGAATGTTAACAGCTCTTTACTGCGTACTAACCTCGCTGCCCGGTGCTATGCTAGTAGCTACGGTGAAGACAAGACTCAGATGTGAGAAAGACTGCGTTCAGAGGAGGAATGATGAACAGTGATGAATCAGACCCACATTTTGCTTCTTCTTACATTCAACACTCAACAAATCCCAAGCATGGTAGAGATGTGCACAAGGAAACAGGCAATTACAACACAGGATGATATGTGCTTTGGAGGGGTCCTTATGGGCTGCACATAAGACAGAATTAGGGATTCTGGTGATGCTGGCTGGATGATAGCTGGAACCTGGAGAAGGAGTATCAATTTAGTCAGCGCAACATGCAGAGCCCACAGTAGGTATTTGCATCTCACTTGATCTCTCAGTAATATTTCAAAGCTCTCCATGAAATACTCTTTTCTCATTTTATGGTATGGTTTCTCTGTTGTTGTTGCTTTTTCCCCTTATATCCTCTGCATGCTTGGCACTTCTCCCTTTTATGCACTGCACTATCATCCCTAAATTATTTATCTAATCTCTCATAATTCCATTTATACTTATGTACTTATGATCCAAAACGGGTACTTCTGTTCCAAGCCTGAAATCTCTATGTCCAGCTGCTTACTGTTCATCGCCATTGCTTGGTGCTCACAAGTACTTCAACTTGGGCGTCCACATCTGAATCTGAATTCAGTGACCTGATGCATTGACTTGATTATATTCTAGACTTCTCTATTTTAGTAGGTGTCACCACCAGATACCGGTTACTTGTGACAATTTCCTGGGTCCTGTTCTCTGTCATGGTCTTCAGCACCTTCATACATTTTCTCCTCCCCTGCTGACCCCACATCCTGGAGGAACTGTGTGGCTTCCTCAGCGTGTCGAGCCATCTCATCTTCCAAGTCTCAGTTTAAGTATCATTTAAACAGAAAAAGCCTTCTCAGCCTTTAGAATGCATTATACAGCTGACTAGAGCACCGTGCACCTTTCCTTAGTAACACTTCCTGTGTTGTGGCCTATCTAATACTCTTTGTGACTATCTATTGACTGTCCATTTCTTTCACTAGAATATGAGCTTATTGAGAACAAGGAGTATGTGCTTACCATGAATCATCCAACCACCTAACATGGCACAGCTTTTGTTGAATCAATAAATCAGTGTATGGAGTCAGCACTGGCATGGAGGTTAAGGCAGCTGGCTCCCAGATGGCTGACAGTGTGGTTCTGGCCCCGTGACTTGAAAAATTATGCTAGGTTAGGGGGCCAGCAGGTGGTATGGCGGACCATGGTTCACACACATCCCAGGCACTGGACTCCCACATGGCTGACCATGGTTCACATCCCAGACCTGGTGGCTTACTTTCTCACTTTGCTTTTCTCTCTCTCTCTCTGGTCAAATTTTAAAATAATAATAATAATAATAAAATATTTTTAAAAAATTTTTTAAATGGGACCAGCAGTTGGCATAATGGGGTTTGAGACACGGAACCAGTGGA
>NW_006159534.1:5055949-5096861 GCF_000334495.1 Tupaia belangeri chinensis | reverse complement strand
ACATGCGCTCGCCAGAAAGACTGAGAGAGACAGAGAGACAGAAAGTGAGAAATCACCCCCCCCGAGCGGGGTTGACCATGCCACAATCCCTTCTCCTCCATTCTCCTCTTGGTATCTTGGGCACGTACATGCCCAGCATGAGTTTAAGCCACCAGGTCCAAGACTCAAACCGCGGTCAACTACATCGGCGTCCAGCAACATAGCCACTATGCTAACAGCTGGTCCCTACTTTAAATATCTTAATCATTACATTGCTCGAGACCAGCAGAGGGTATAACATTAGCATTGCTGTAGGTGATCACAATTCGAGGTCTGGATCCAGCACCTTAAAACTCATGCCGGGTGCCTGTGTGTACATGCCCAAAATCCTAAGAGGAGAATGGAGGAGAAGGGATTGCAATGTGGCCATCTCTCCTCAGGAGAGTGATTTCTCACTTTCTATCTGTCTCTCCAGCAAGCGCATGTGCCCTATTGCAAAAATCTTTCTCTAAAAAAAAAAAAAATTACATTGCCCTCAAGGAGTTTATGATTAATAAAACCTATTTCTCAAAGATACTGAATACAGAGATTTTATACACTAAATAAAGCTAGGCTGAGTCTTTTTTCATGTTAATTTAATCACAAAAATGTTTTTAACTGTAGAGTACATGGACCTTTCTTTCCAAGAATTCTGAGGCGTAGGAAAGGAAAAAGAGACTTTGGAAAGACTATAACACATATTGTAGCGAAAGTGATGACTACTGAAATGGTAAGAAATACACTTTTATTTTTATTTGTTCATTTCTATTTTAGCTGCATATAATCAGAAGAAGTTCCCTGGAGGTAGAATTCTTGCCCGCCTTATTTTTCCCATCACATCCAGTGTGGTGACTGGCATTTAGTAGGCACTGAATAAGTGAATGTTAACAGCTCTTTACTGCGTACTAACCTCGCTGCCCGGTGCTATGCTAGTAGCTACGGTGAAGACAAGACTCAGATGTGAGAAAGACTGCGTTCAGAGGAGGAATGATGAACAGTGATGAATCAGACCCACATTTTGCTTCTTCTTACATTCAACACTCAACAAATCCCAAGCATGGTAGAGATGTGCACAAGGAAACAGGCAATTACAACACAGGATGATATGTGCTTTGGAGGGGTCCTTATGGGCTGCACATAAGACAGAATTAGGGATTCTGGTGATGCTGGCTGGATGATAGCTGGAACCTGGAGAAGGAGTATCAATTTAGTCAGCGCAACATGCAGAGCCCACAGTAGGTATTTGCATCTCACTTGATCTCTCAGTAATATTTCAAAGCTCTCCATGAAATACTCTTTTCTCATTTTATGGTATGGTTTCTCTGTTGTTGTTGCTTTTTCCCCTTATATCCTCTGCATGCTTGGCACTTCTCCCTTTTATGCACTGCACTATCATCCCTAAATTATTTATCTAATCTCTCATAATTCCATTTATACTTATGTACTTATGATCCAAAACGGGTACTTCTGTTCCAAGCCTGAAATCTCTATGTCCAGCTGCTTACTGTTCATCGCCATTGCTTGGTGCTCACAAGTACTTCAACTTGGGCGTCCACATCTGAATCTGAATTCAGTGACCTGATGCATTGACTTGATTATATTCTAGACTTCTCTATTTTAGTAGGTGTCACCACCAGATACCGGTTACTTGTGACAATTTCCTGGGTCCTGTTCTCTGTCATGGTCTTCAGCACCTTCATACATTTTCTCCTCCCCTGCTGACCCCACATCCTGGAGGAACTGTGTGGCTTCCTCAGCGTGTCGAGCCATCTCATCTTCCAAGTCTCAGTTTAAGTATCATTTAAACAGAAAAAGCCTTCTCAGCCTTTAGAATGCATTATACAGCTGACTAGAGCACCGTGCACCTTTCCTTAGTAACACTTCCTGTGTTGTGGCCTATCTAATACTCTTTGTGACTATCTATTGACTGTCCATTTCTTTCACTAGAATATGAGCTTATTGAGAACAAGGAGTATGTGCTTACCATGAATCATCCAACCACCTAACATGGCACAGCTTTTGTTGAATCAATAAATCAGTGTATGGAGTCAGCACTGGCATGGAGGTTAAGGCAGCTGGCTCCCAGATGGCTGACAGTGTGGTTCTGGCCCCGTGACTTGAAAAATTATGCTAGGTTAGGGGGCCAGCAGGTGGTATGGCGGACCATGGTTCACACACATCCCAGGCACTGGACTCCCACATGGCTGACCATGGTTCACATCCCAGACCTGGTGGCTTACTTTCTCACTTTGCTTTTCTCTCTCTCTCTCTGGTCAAATTTTAAAATAATAATAATAATAATAAAATATTTTTAAAAAATTTTTTAAATGGGACCAGCAGTTGGCATAATGGGGTTTGAGTCACGGACCCAGTGGCTTAAACTCATGCTGGGTATGTGTGCATGTGTGCCCAAGATCCCGAGAGGAGAACAGAGGAAAAGGGATTGTGGCGTGGCCTTCTCCCAGGGGGTGATTTCTTGCTTTCTATCTCTCTGTCTCTTTCTTTCTGGTGAGTGCACGCACCCTATAGCAAAAACCTCTCCAAAAAGAAAAAAAAAAAAATCATGCTAGGTGCATGTGCGTGCATGCCCGAAATCCCATCCCCGCTGGGGAGTTGATTTCTCATTTTTCCTTTCTCTCTCTTTCTCTGGTGAGCACACACACCAGCAAAGTAATAAAACACAACAAAAACCAATAAATTAGTGTAGGCCTGACAAGAGAGGATGTTGTTTACGAGGAACTGAAAGGAGCCCACTAAGGCTGGTGTTCAGCACCTGAGAGGAGAGGAGTGAAAGATAGAGCTGGCTCATAGCCTGGTTTTGTCTGCTACCCTGCCCACTTTCATTATTTTCAACAAATTCAATCTTTGTAATTGCTTATTAAATAAGATTATTCAATAATGTTAATTTTCCTAACCAGCATCTTTTTTTAAAGAGAGAGATTTCTGCTATAGGGTACATGCACCTGCCAGAGAGACAGAGACAGGAAGCCAGAAATCAATCTTTTCCTCTCTCTCTTGCTCTCACTCTGTCCCTCTCTGGCCAAGTTAAAATAACTAAATAAATAAAGTTGAATAAAATAATTCTTTTATAAAATAAAAAAACACATTTTTTTGTAGAAAGTAAGGTATAAATTTTGCTTTTATCCATAGCCTTATTTTATCATTTTCCTTTGTACTTTTTTTTTTTGCTTTTAAATCTGTTCTGGCTTTATTTTCTTCACCTAACTCTATGATAGTGGAAAATTTCTTTTTATCTCGGCCAGTGCTTTGCAACCCTCTCTTCATTTGTGTAATTGTCTCTAAACTTTAGGAACAGGATAATGAGAGGGAGACTGAGTATCCCTCATCCAAAATGCTTAAGACCAGAAATGGTTTGGATTTCAGACTTGGGATTTTTTCTGATTTTGGAATATTTCATTATACATAATAAGGTATCTTGAGCATGAGACCCAAATCTGAATAAGATTTATGCTTCAAATGCACCTTATAGACATAGCCCGTAGGAAATTTTATAGAATATTTCTATATTACAGCATTTTGACTGTGACCTGTCACATGAGGGAAGGTGTGGAATTTTTTACTTATGTCATCATATTGGTGCTCCATCGGTTTTGGATTTTGAAGCATTTAGGATTTTCAAATTATACGAGGGTTGCACAACTTCTATAACACAGCATTATCAACCTCTACTTTATTCAAGTCCTGTGATTTTCATATCGACCTTCCAGACCAGCGAAGTGTGTTCGTTTGCTGGTAGCCACAGCTGTGCACATAGCCTTTCGTAACTTTCTAGTTTTGAAGCTTCTTTTCTCATAACTCTTACTTCATCGCCCTCCCCCGTTTCTAAGTGTGTGGATGTCTGTGTTCTCAGACAGGATCTCACTATGTCATGATCCTCTTGTGTCACCTTCCCAAGTAACCGGGACTGCAGGCGCACACCACTGCTCTGGGCCTCCTGCATGCTGAGCATCAGCCTCCAATGTGTGCTACCACCGTGGGGCCCTTGCCCCTCATGTTTATTTTGGTCATCTTTACAAGGTTCATAGCGTGCAAAGGCAGACTTCGCAGTCAGCTCAGTGTTCAAATACTGTAATGACTATGTAATCCTGGGCAGTGCTGTATAACGTCTCTGAACTTCGATTCCCTTATTTAGGAAGTATTTTTAAAAGAGAGAAGGGCCAGCAGATGGCATAGTGTTTACATCACTGGACTCCCACATGGTCAACCACAGTTCAAATCCCAGATCCAGCTGCTTAAAACACGCTGGACACGTATGTGTGTGCCCAAAATCTAGAGAGGGGAATGAAGAAGAAGGGATTGCGGCATGGCCATCGGCCTAGGGGGTAACTTCTCACTTTCCCTCTCACTGTCTATGTCTCTCGCTCTTTGGCAAGCTCACGTACTCCTAAAGCAAAAACAAAAATGAACAAAAAACTCCCCCTCCCCCCCAAAAAAAATGACAGGAAGGAAAATCATGTTGTGCTGGTTAAGAGCATGAACTCTAAAGCTAAACTGAAGAAATGTCTGTTCAAGTCATGCCCATTTGGATTCCCGATTTTGCCACCTCCTAGTTATGTGATTTTCAGGAAATTATTTAACCGATCTGTGTTTTAACTCCTCGTGTAAAATGGGAATAATACTACTGTGGTCCATTTTTATAGAGTTGTGATTAAATGAGTTTGTGTTTATAGCATACTGAGAATAATGTCCAGCACTTAGGAGGTACTCAGTGTTTAACTACTTGTTCCAGTTTCTGAACTAAAGTTAAGTATTAGTCATTCCCCCAGATCTGAGAGGAACAGAGGTATCCCCTTGATGGTAACAGGCCTCTAAGCTATTCTTCTGCTAGCCCAGAGACAGAATTGCGTGGTAGTGAAGAACACAGGCTTCGAAATAATTAAAAACTGGGTTTGATTAATAGTTTTACTTCTTAATGTTTTCATGAGAGTAAAAAAGTTACTTGGTTTATCTTATTTCCTCATATATAAATGAGTAATGAAGTTTATCCCAGAGTGTCAGGCTTATGTGAAATAATTTCTAAAAATCTTTCAGCAAAATGCCTAGCACATAAATAAATGTTGACTACTATTATTACTATTTCCCTATTTACATCTCACTAATGTGGCCATCATATTGTCAGATTTTTTACGAAAGGTGATATCCATGTCTGAAAATCCACAAGTACAAAGAATTTAATCAGTCCCCTCCATCTGGACTACTGGTTCTGTCACCACCTGCTTTCTTAAATGTGCTGTCCATCTCTTTTTTGTATCTCCTTTAAAAAAAAAAAAAAAAAATGGAGGCTGGCTTCATAGCTTAGAGGTAAAGGGAGCTGGATGCCACATGGCTGGACACGGTTTGTGTCCCAACCCTAGTGGCTTGACAAACGTGCCAGGTGAGTGTGCATGTGTGTACAAAATCCCAACAGGATGGAGAAATGTGAGGGAAGGGATTGCAGCACTGTGTCCCACTGGGGGAGGGGGGGAGGTTTCCCCTTCCTCTCCATTTCTCTCTGTCTCTCTATAGAGAGTACATGTGCTTTATGGCAATTTAAATAAATAAATATAAATTAAAAGTTCAGTTAAATTTACATTGGTATTGTACAAGGCACCGCCTTAGAAAAGAGTCACCAAACCTCCCAGTGCTTTGACCTTAAACTTCTCAGCCTCCAGAACTGTGAATAAATGTATATCTGTTTATAAATTACCCAATCTATAGTAATCTGTTATACCAGCACAGACTGTGATAGAAATCTATTTGCTCTTTTGTTACTCATGCTTTTGTGTAATTTCTAAAAATCCACTGCCAAATTCAAGGTCATGAAGGTTTACCCTATGTTTCTTCCTAAGAATTTTATGGGTTTAGGTTTTTTTAATTATTTATTATTATTTTTAGAATTATTTTATTTAATTTTATTCATTGTCTTTTTTTTTTTTTTAAGTTGACCAGAGAGAGACAGAGAGAGAAGAAAAGTGAGAAAACAAGCTGCCAGATCTGAGATTCGAACCATGGTCAGCCATGTGGGAGTCCAGCGTCCTTAACCACCATGCCACCTGCCGGCCCACAGGTTTAGCTTTTATATTTACTTCATTAATCAATTTTAAGTTAACTTATGTACATGGAATGAGGTTGAGATCTAACTTCATTCTTTTGCAAGTACATAATCAGTTGGCCTAATACCATTTGTTGAAGCGACCACTTGAATGGTCTTGGAACCCTTGCTGAATCATTTGGCCATAGTTGTATGAGTTCATTCTAGATTTTCAATTCCACCTCATTGGTCTATATGCCTATCCTTATATCAGTACACACTACTTGCTACTATAGTTTGTAGCATGTTTTGAAATTAGAGGAGTGAGTCCTTCATTTTGTTCTTTTTCAGTATTGTTTTGACTATTCAGGGTCACTTGCAATTCCATACAAACTTGAGTATAAGCTCTTCCAGGTCTGCAAAAAATAACTATTAAAATTTTGATAAGAATTATATTGATGATGGGGACAGCAGGTGGTGTGGTGGTTAATGGTGCTGGACTCCCACATGGCCAACTGCAATTAGAGTCCCAGACTTTGCGGTTTGTTTTCTCACTTTCTCTTTCTCTCTCTCTCTCTCTCTGTCTCTCTGTCCTTCTTTGGTCAAATTAAAATAAATAAATAGAGTTAAATAAAATAATTCTTAAAAAAAATTACATTGATGAAAAGCTATTTGCTGCTGCTGATGTGTATAGTAATGTCTTTGTCTTAACTGATATGCATGGTAATCATGCTGGAAAAAGAAATATTATACACATAAAGACATATGTGATTGCAGGACCAGCAGTTAGCGTAATGGCTATGTCGCTGGACTCCCACGTAGTCGACCGCGGTTCGCGTCCCGGACCCGGTGGCTTAAAACTCACGCTGGGCGCGTGTGCGTGTGTGCCCAAGATTCCGAGAGGAGAATGGAAGAGAAGGGATTGCGGCGTGACCATCCCCCCTGGGGGGTGATTTCTCACTTTCTGTCTCTATGTCTCTCTCTGTCTGGCGAGCGCACGTGCACTATAGCAAAAATCTCTCCAAAAAAAAAAAAAAAAAGATATATGTGATTAAATGTAATATAAAAGAAGGAAAGAAAGAATTACATTGAATATGTAGACAAATTTGAGTAGTATCATTATCATAGCAATATTAAAATCTTCCAATCCATGAACATGGGTGTCTTTCTACCTATTCAGATCTTATTTCATTTCTTTCAGCAATATACAACTTTTTCACCTCCTTGGTATAATTATTTTTAGGCATTTTATTATTTTGGATGCTATCATAAATGGAATTTTTAAAATAATTTTGCTGGGACCAGGAAATGGCATGGTGATTGAGATGCTGGACTCCCACATGGCAACAACCATGGTTTGAGTCCCAGACTTGGCAGCTTGCTTTCTAACTTTGTGCCTCTCTCTCCCTGGTGAGCGCGCTTGCCCTATAGCAAAAAAAGAAGAAGAAGAGAGAAGAGGAGGAGGAGGAGGAGGAGGAGCAGGAGGAAGAGGAGCAAGGACGTTAAGAATATAGGCTGTCATCCCCACTGCCTCTGCCATGCTGTGGAGTGGGGTTTGGTGGTCAGGCAAACAAAAGCACCACAGTGCTTTTTTTTTTTAATTATTTGTTTTCTTAACTCCATTGTTATTATTATTTCATTTGACCAGACAGAGACAGAGAGAGAGAAAGGGAAAGCAAGAGAGCAAGCCGCCAGGTCGGGGACTTAAATGCATTCAGCCATGTGGGAATCCAGTGCCTTTAACTACCACGCCACCTACTGACCCCCACAATGCTTTATTTTTTTGAGAGGCTTTTGCTATAGGGCATGTGAGTTCACCAGAAAGACAGAGAGAAACAGAGAGACAGAAAGCAAGAAATCGCCCCCAGGGGGATGGCCACGCCACAATCCCTTCTCCTCCATTCTCCTTTCGGGATCTTGGGCATGCACGCACACGCGCCAGGCGTGAGTTTAAGCAACCAGGTCCGGGACTCGAACCGCTGTCGACTACGTGGGAGTCCAGCGACATAGCCATTATGTGCTTACCAGGTCCCTCCTTTGTTTCAAAAAATAAGTTCTACTTTTATAAGAAAAAAGATATATAAGTGTATGCCATTTTCATTGAACTAAAATAAGCACTTTCTTCAGAATATATTTTTAGTTTCCAAATTTTATATTTAGTCCTTTACTCCTAATGACATAGTGGTGAGTTTCTTTCCTTTTTTTCCCTACTTTCAATGCAAATTCTTGGTACTTTTTCATTTTAGCTACAAAATTTTTAATAAATAAAATTTTGTTGATTTATGAAAACTAAAGGGTGGGTGTGAGTTAAGGAAAACAAAGTAGTAATATAGAGAAAAGCATGAGGTCTCGTGTCATTCAGACCATGATCTAGAGCCTGGCTTCACTGCTCCTAACTCTGTGTCCTTGGGCAATTCATATAACGTCACTTTCCTTGGCCTTACAGCAGGTATAACGATACTGTGTTTATTTTATTTTTTAGAGAGATTTTTGCGATAGGGCATGTGTGCTTACCAGAGAGACAGAGACAGAGAGATAGAAAGTGAGAAACCACGCCCCCTGGGGAGATGACCACTCTGTAATCCCTCCAGTCTCCTCTTGGGATTTGTGGGCATGCATGCACACATGCCTAGCATGAGTTTTAAGCCACCGAGTCCAGGGTTCAAACTGCAGTTGACCATGTGGGAGTCTAGTAATATAACCATTAGGCCAAATTGATGGTCCTGATACCATGTTTATTTTAAAGAATTATAGTGAGGCTTAGGAGGTAATATGTGAACTTCAAAATCTGACTTCTGACAGGCACATAGCTCATACCTAATATTTAACAGCTACAAAACTACTGTGATTGTAAAGGAAAGTTCATTCTATCCTCTCAATTGATGGACTGATACTTTGAGCAGTTCATAAATAATTCTGTATAGGTAAGCTGTTTGGGAAAAATCACATCTAATAAACAATCGATTAAAATGTCATGTTTCAGGGCTGGCAGGTGGCATGGTGGATAAAGGTGCTGGATTCCCACATGGTCGACCACAGTTCAAGTCCTGGACCTGGCGGCTTACTTTCTCGCTTTCCCTTTCTCTCTCTCTCTCTCTCTCTCTCTCTGTCTCTGTCTGGTCAGAGACAGAGACAGACAGGAAATGAGAAAGCACCCCATGGGGGAATGCCTACATCACAGTCCCTTCTCCATTCTCCTTGGAATTTGGAAATTGGAAAATAATAATAACAAATGGAATTAAATAAATAAATAATAATTTTTTTTTAAATGTCATGTTTCAGTTTAACCTATTGTTGAAGGCATATTTTTCTATGTCTTCCTTTCAGGTAAAGGACTTATCTTCTGACACACTTCTCCAACAGCATGATGATTTAGACTCAGCGCTGGATGGTTGTTACAGTGGAGATACAGTAGTTATATTTCCAGGAGAATATCAAGCTGCAAATCTTGCTTTATTGACGGACGACATCATTATAAAGGGTCAGCAAGGCATCCTTTGCAGTTTTGTACAGCAATGTATGCTGAACACATTGAGTATTACAAATATGCTTGATGGAATTACTAGCAAGTAGAGCAGAGTCTATGTCTCACAAAAGTCCCTTTGCGATTAAGACCTCTTCTTCATATTGTCTATTATTTCCATCTATAGTTTTACCAAAACTACTTTTTTCTCATTTATCGCTACTGCTCTTCACATCTCTTTAACAGTAAAACCTATATTGAAGACTATATTAAAATATACTCAGCATTTTCTGAAAAGGGCTAGTTCACTTGATAACTTACCAAGACAAATAGAAAAGCAAAGTGTAATACATTTTTTAGGTTGTGAACATATTTAGTACCATTATCCCTGTCCTTTTACTTTGAAGTAAGGGAATTTCTATTTGTCAAAAGATAAAAACTTATCAATTAAAAAATCAAGCAAATTCACTATTTTGATAACTATAATCAGAAATATTTTGCTGAACTATATGGATAAGGATCATAAATGTAACTTTAAAATTTTATTGTCTTCCTGAGAATACAGCATATTATTTCTGGGCTCATATCAAATTTCAATAACTGCTTTGACTACTTACTCTAGGACAAAATTATGAACCTGATTATATTAATCTAAATTAATTCAAGAGTCTCTGCAGCCTTTTTAAAAATTTGTCAGATGGCATGTGCAATCACCAGAGCCAGACAGAAAATGAGAAGGCACCCCTGAGGGATGGCCACACCACAGTTCCTTCTCCATTCTCCTTTTGGAATTTTGGGCACACACACACACACATGCGCCTGGTGTGTTTTTCAAGCTGCAAGGTTCGGAATTCAAATCACACAGTAAGCCATGTGAGATCCACCAACTTTAACCACCATGCTACTAGCTTGGGAGTCTTTTATTTTCTTTCTTTCTTTCTTTTTTTTTTTTTTTAGAGATTTCTGCTATAGGGCACTTGCGCTTGCCAGAAAGACAGAGAAACAGAAAGCAAGAAATCATCCCCTCAGGGGGGATGGCCACGCCGCAATCTCTTCTCCTCCATTCTCCTCTCAGGATCTTGAGCACGCACACACATACACCTGGCGTGAGTTTAAGCCACTGGATCCAAGACTCAAACCACAGTCGACTACATGGGAGTCCAGCGACATAGCCATTAGGCCAACTGCTGGTCCTGGGCATCTTTTATTTTCTTAAAGAACTGTTTATTAACTTTATAGTTTTATTATTATTTTATTAATTTGTTTTTAATTTTGCATAGTCCACCTGTGTTCACCAGAGACAGATAGAGAGGAAGGGAAAGTGAGAAAACAATCCACCAGGCCCGGGATTTGAACTGTGGTCAGCCATGTGAGAATGCTAGTACCTTAACTACCACAATACCTGATGGCCCCTTGTCAGTCTTTTGTTGTTGTTGTTGTTGTTAAGAATTATTTGTTTAATTTAATTAACTTATTATTATTATTATTATTATTATTATTATTATAAATTTAACCAGAGAGAGAGAGAAAGTGAGAAAGCAAGCTGCCAAGGTCTGGAATTTGAACCACAGTCGGCCATGTGGGAGTCCAGCACCTTAACCACCATGCCACCTACTGGCCCCCGCTTGCCAGTCTTTTTAAGTTATGTATTTTTGAATATTGTACATGTTTGCTGATTTTCAGATACAGGAAAACATAATGGAATGAGTATGTTCAATGAACATCATAGATACATTTAAATTTATTGTAAACCGAGGTTTTTCCATCATGGCATCAAAAAAAAAGTACAGATTGCAGCTGGCAGGGACTTGGAGGTGGATGGCAGTGGAAGGACCCTGTTAAGAGTGCTGCCTTGGGACCAGCAGTTGGCATAATGGCTGTGTTGCTGGACTCTCATGTAGTCGACCGCTGTTTGAGTCCTGGACCCGTGACTTAAACTCATGCCAGGCGCATGTGTGTGTGTGCCCAAGATCCCAAGAGGAGAATGGAGGAGAAGGGATTGTGGTGTGGCCATCCCCCCTGGGAAGTGATTTCTCGCTTTCTGTCTCTCTGACTCTCTCTGTCTTTCTGGTGAGTGCATGCACCCCATAACAAAAACCTCTCAAAAAAAAAAAAAAAAAGTGCTGCCTCTTTGTCTCTCACTCATGAAAGAAATAGACAAAATCTCAAAAAGGAAAGAAAAAGAGGACAAAAGATTGTAGTAAATATTTATTTAAATAAAATTACATACATATTGGGTTGTCTGAAAAGTCATGGCGTATTTTTGCACAGAAGAACAAAAGAAAATATGTTATGCCTATTCTGATGATACAATATATTATTTGTTACAAATATGTGAAAGGAAAAATTTAGAAATAGTATTATTGGGGCCAGCAGGTGGCGTAGTGGTTAAGGGCACTGGACTTCCGCATGGCCGACCATGTTTCAAGTTCTGGACCCGGCAGCTTGCTTTCTTACTGCACCCCCCCAACTCTGTCTCTCTCTGGTAAGATAAATAAAGTTAAATAAAATAATTATTTTTAAAAAATAGTAAGTATTATTGAATGACTGAAGGGTTTTAAAGTGTGAGATTACTTATTTAATTATGGGTTTTTTTTGTCCCCATGAATTAGGAGTTGGAAAGAGAGAGGAAATTATGATCATTTCTGAACCTTCTCATGACAGTTTTGTGGTGTCCAAAGCTGACAATGTGAAATTAATGCATCTATCTTTGATACAACAAGGGACGGTTGACGGTATCGTGGTGGTGGAATCTGGTCACACGACTCTAGAAAACTGTATATTAAAATGTGAAGGAACAGGAGTGTGTGTTCTTACGGGGGCTGCTTTGACAATTACAGACAGTGAAATAACTGGTGCCCAGGTATCTTATCCTATAGAAGTACAACTTTATATGATTACAAATAACAATTCTGAGTGATCTTTCTGTGCAAAGAGTAGCAATTTCTTCATCTTTGAATGGAATTATAATTAAATGTAGAAACTGGTAGAAATCAACAACAGGTATTAGAGTGTCACTTATGAAAAGTGAACTGCCTAAGTCCAAAGTAAAAAATTATCAGCTAAGTGTTCTTTTTTTTTTTTAAAGAATTACTTTTGGGACTGGCAGATGACATGGTAGTTAAGGCACTGGACACTCTCACATGGCTTACCCTGGTTCGAGTCCCAGACCTGGTGGTTTGTTTTCTCACTTTCCTTATCTCTGCTTGTCTGTGTGTGTGTGTGGGGGGGGGGGGGGGTGTCTTTGGTCAAATGAAAATAAATGAATAAATAAATAAAATTAAATAAATAATTATTGGGGCTGGCCAGTGGTGTGCTGGTTAAAGGCGCTGGACTCCCACATGGCCAACCATGGTTTGAGTCCCGGACCTGGTGGCTTGCGCGCGCTCTCTCTCTCTCACTATGTCCCTCTCTGGTCAAATGAAAATAAATAAATAAATAAGTAAATAAATTTGAATAAAGTAATTCTTTTTTTTTTTAAGAATTATTTTATTTCACTTTATTTATTTATTTATTTTCATTCGACCAGAGAGGGACATAGTGGTGTAATGGCCAAGGTGCTGTATGCCCACATGGCTGACTGCAGTTCAAGTCCCTGAACCCAACAACTTGAAACTCAAGCTGGGTGTTGTGCATGTGTGCCCGAGATCCTGAAAGGAGAATGGCACACCTCCCAGGGGGTGGTTTCTTACTTTCTCTGTCTTAGTCTTTCTCTGGTGAGCACCCACACCCTATGGCAAAAAAATCTCTCTTAAAAAAAACCTTGGGGTTGGCAGTTGGAGTGGTGGTTAAGAGCGCTGGCCCATTAAGTGTGATTTTTTTTATTTTTTTGAAAGGTTTTTGCTATAGGGGGCATGTGCTTGCCAGAAAGACAGAGAGAGACAGAGAGACAGAGAGTGAGAAATCACTCCCCAGGGGTATGGCCACACTGCAATCCCTTCGCCATTCTCCTCAGGGTTCTTGTATATGCACACGTGCCAGGTGTGAGTTTGTGAGTTTAAGCCACTCAAACTGCAGTCAACTACATGGGATTCCAGCGACGTAGTACACCAACTGCTGGTCCTACATTTAGTGTATTTTTTTCTTTTCTTTCCTTTCTTCCTTTTTTTTTTTTTTTTTTTGCTACAAGACATGTGTGCTTTCTGGAGAGAGACAGAGTGTGAGAGGGAAAATGAGAAATTAGCCCCAGGGGGATGGCCACACTGCAATCCCTTGTCCTCCATTTTCCTCTAGGGATTTTGGGCAGGCACACACATGTGCACGGCATGATTTTCAAGCTGCCAGGTCTGGGACATGAACCATGGTCACCCATGTGGGAGTCCAGCACCTAACTACTATAACTACTATGCCCCCTGCTGGCCCCTATAATAGGTATTTCATATAAAAGTTAATGTAATTTTAAAAACAATTGCTTAAAGAGGTTTTAGACTCCATTCTAGAGAATTCAGTTAGGTGGGAGAGTAAGGTAATGAAACTTGTGAACTTGATTGTCCTTCTAGGCCTAATAATTCTTTAACATAGTGTTTACTTTTCAACATTTTAATACATTATCTTTTAATACAAAATAGTTACATGCATTGCATTATTTTGCATTTTCATGTAGCTGAAGATTTAGGTTGCTAATATAGAATTACAATTTTCTAGACTAAATGCAATTTTGGAGAGAAGTTTCTGTATGTATTTTGTAGATTTTTTCATTTGCTTTTAATTTACAGGGTGCTGGTGTTGAACTGTATCCAGGGAGCATAGCCATTTTGGAAAGGAATGAAATCCATCACTGTAATAACCTCAGAACTAGCAACTGTTCAAAAAGCACCTTAGGTGGAGTAAATATGAAGGTATTGTCTTATTTCTTAATATAGAATTGTTACAGGAATTGCAAATAAGTATTAGACAATTTGGAAAAAATACAAGTAATAATTAAAATATTAAATGATAGCAGATTGAAAACAAGTTTAGCCTTGTAACTTAACAATTTCAGTTTAAACTCTTAGCATATAACTTTGGATATGAAAAGGTGGATAGGCTTTGCTCTTATGTGGATTTTTCACTAATCAGATCTGTAATACGTTTGGAAATTTAAAAAATTAAGAGAATAATAATGTTGTAAGGAATACTTTGAACCAGGTATGATGACATGTACCTACATTCCCAGCTACTGGGGAAGCTGAGGCAGGAGAATCATGAGTTGAAGCCAGTCGGGGCAAGACAGCAAGAGATCCAATCCTTAGTAAACAAAAACACTTTAAGTCTTCCTTTCAAAGTTGGGTAAAATAATTTAAGCTAACCAATTAAAACATAAGTAGTGGGACCAGCAGATGGTGTAATGGCTATGTCACTGGACTCCCACATTGACCATGGTTCGAGTCCTGGACCCAGTCACTTAAAACTCATGCCAGGCGTATGTGTGTGTGTGCCCAAGATCCTGAGAGGAGAATGGAGGAGAAAGGATTACAACGTGGCCATCCCCCTGGGGAGATGAGTTCTCGCTTTCTGTCTCTCTGTCTCTCTGGCAAGTATGCGCACCCTGTAGCAAAAACCTCTCAAAAAAGAAAAAAATTAGTAGCAATACTTTATAGGAAATGTCTTCCTACTTCTTTTTGCTTCCATAAATGCTCTTTCTAGGTCTGTCTCTAGGCTTGTGCAAATAATAAAGTTTTATAGTTTTGATATTTTTCACTAGAAATCTACTCTTTGTTTTCTGAATGTAAAATCTCAAATAGATTACAAACTACCGAAAGGTAAGAACTGTATTATATACCAGCAGTACTACCACTCCTCCCACAGAATGATTTAGGATGCTAACTGAGATAATTGGTCGAAATAAGGTACATAGCTGGCCTCACAGCCTAGGGGTTAAAAGAGCTGGGTCCCAAGTGGCTGGCCATAGTTTGAATCCTGCCCCTAGTGGCTTGAAATACACACCAGGGGCATATTCTTGCATGCTCCAAATCCTAACCAGACGGAAAAATGGAGGGAAGGGATTGTTGTGCCATGACCACACCCAATTGGAGGATGCATTCTGCGTTTCTCTGGTGAATGTGCATGCCCTCTCTCAACTAGGGGAAGAAAAGTCACAAATGGTAAATTGGAGCACCATGAGGACAATTCTGAAATCTTTGGTTTATCATAAAACCTTTTTTCTGTTAAGTATTTTTCTATTTTTCAGTAATTTGCAAATGTTACATTGCCTCAGAATCACCCCTGCAGAGTCCCCATCCCAGTTTCTGACTTAGTAGATCTGGGATAAAGCCAGAGATTTTGTTCTATTAAGTTCCCAAGGGATGCTGACACTGTTGGTTGAACTCAAGCTCTAAGAACCATCTCCCTGCTCCTCAAAGTGTGAGTCGGAGAGCGGCAGCATTGGCTTCTCCTGGCAGTCTGCTCAAAATGCACACTCTCCAGCCTCACCTCTGATGACTGAGTCAGAATCTGATATTTAACGAGATCACCAGAAATGTGTAAGTATGGTTTACAAAATGACAGGATCTGGCCCCTGCTTTCTCCAACCTTGTCTGCTTCCATTCTTCCTCTTAGGCATTTCCATTCAAGTCACACTGGCTTGTATTCCCAGAATTATATTATTTTTCAAATTTACCAGAGAGTATGTGTGCTTGCCAGAGACAGCAAGTGAGAAGGCATCCACATGGGGGATGGGCAGGTAAAAATCCCTTCGAGGTCACCTCCCTCCTTTCAGGATTTTGGGCACACATGCACGTGCACATGCACCCTGTGTGGTTTCTAAGTCATCAGATCTTTGACTCAAATCACACAGTCAGCCATGTGGGATGCAGCCACCTTAATCACCAGGCTATGGGCTGGCCCCCCAAAAAACACTAACCTTGTTCTGGCTGTTACCTTTAGCTGATAGACTCCTTCTGCATATCTCTAGTGGTTGCCTCATTAGTTATATCCGAACCTAACTGTTCCTCTTCAAAAAAGCCTTTACTGTAAAGAGCATTCTAGTTAAGTGGTAACGTTAAAAGAGTTAATAGTCCATCTAGTCATGCGATCACTCAGTATTACCTGTAATTCTTTTTTTAAAAGATTTTTTTGCCATAGAAAGCATACACTCACCAGAAAAACAGACAGAGACAGAGAGAGAAAAAGTGAGAAATTGCTCCCCAGGAGGGATGGCCATGCCACAGTCCCTTTTCCTCCATTTTTCTCCTGGGATTTTTGGCAGGCCTGCACATGTACCCAGTGTGATTTTCTTTCTTTCTTTTATTTATTCATTTATTTATTTTGAGAGGTTTTTGCTATGGGGAGTGTGTGCTCGCCAAAAATAGAGAGAGACAGAAAGTGAGAAATCACCCCCCAGGGGGGGTGGCCATACCGCAATCCCTTCTCCTCCATTATCCTCTTGGGATCTTGGGCACGCACACACACGCACACGTGCCTGGCGTGAGTTTAAGCCACTGGGTCCGGGACTCAAACTGTGGACAACTACATGGGAGTCCAGCGACATAGCCATTATGCCAACTGCTGGTCCCCACCCCCCCAGTGATTTTCAAACCACTGGAACCGGGACTCATACATCATTTTGCCTTGTGGGAATCCAGTGCCTTAACAACTATGTCCCCTGCTGTTTCAATATCAGTAATTCTTTATCTTCATGTTTATCATGTTTATTAAAGGTCAACATCATGAGCTACTGATGAATCTCCATCTAGAATGCTATTTTTATTAACTGATAAAAATAAAGTGAAAACTTCATTAATAGTTTTCTCATTAAACATTTGTTGTTGAGGAACCAGCAGATGGCGTAATGGTTCCATTGTTGGACTCCCATGTAGTTGACTACAGTTACAGTCCTGAACCCAACGACTTAAAACTCATCCTGTGTGCGTGTGTGCCCAAAATCCTGAGAGGAGAATGGAGAAGGGTTGCAGCATGGCCATCTCCCTTGGGGGTGATTTCTCGCTCTTTCTCTTTCTCTGGTGAGCAATATGTCCTATAGCAAAAATCTCTCTCTTAAAAAAAATTATAGGGACCAGCAGTTAGCATAAGGCCATGTTGCTAAACTCCCATGTCGTCGACTGCGGTTCACGTTCCGGACCTGGTGGCTTAAAACTCACGCTGGGCATGTGTGCGCCCAAGATCCTGAGAGGAGAATGGAGAAGGGTTGCAGCATGGCCATCTCCCTTGGGGGTGATTTCTCACTCTTTCTCTTTCTCTGGTGAGCAATATGTCCTATAGCAAAAATCTCTCAAAAAAAAAAAAAATTATAGTTGATATGACATCAATCTGTATGAGGAAAATAGCACTTGTTCAAAACTGAGTTTCAGTTGTTTAAAGATACTTGTTAATCCAAGAATAATTTCTAGGGCAATTTTTGTAGATTTATTAGTTCATTTTTAAAATAAAAACTATTGAAAAGCTAATTTCCTAAAACAATTTAACAGGTCCTTCCAGCACCAAAATTGAAGATGACTAATAATCATATTTACAACAACAATGGCTATGGAGTAAGCATTCTTCAACCAACTGAACAGTTTTTTATTGTAGAAGAAGCTCTCAACAAAGGAGCTGCTTCAGGAGACAAAAATGATGATAAAATGCTCTCCAAAGTAATGCAAAACTTGAATCTGGAAATGAATAATAATAAGATAGAAGCAAACCTAAAAGGGGATATCAGAATAGTCACAAGTTAAAGTCAGAAATATGTCTACTATTTCAGAAATGTATTTAATAATCCTCATATCCCACAGAAATGGTAGTCTTAATTAAATTCAAAGTTTAATTAAAAATATTTAAACATTAATGATCTCACTGAATGATTCATTTTAACATATTTTTACTAATAGCTTTACTAAGGGATAGCTCACATAACATAAAATTCATCCTTCAGAAAGTGGGTATTTCAGGCTGGACAGTGGTGCAGCAGTAAAACACTACATTCTGCGAGACCCAACCCTATGGGAAAGGTTCTGGGTATGTGTTTGGAGACCTCCCTGACTATGCCAGGGGTGTGTGTGTGCCTGCCCATGATCTGGGGCTGGCTGATGCTTGGGGGTGGATTGTGGCATAAAGACCCTTTACTTGTGGAAGAAATAAACTTAATAAAAAGTGTACATCGGGTGGGGGGGGCAGGTGGCATGATGGTTAAGGGTGTTGGACTCCCACATGGCAGACTGTGATTCGAGTCCTTAACCTGGCGGCTTGCTTTCTCACTTTTTCTCTCTGTCCCTCTCTGGTCAAATTTAAAAATAATAATAAAGTTAAATCAAATTATTCTAAAAAATAATGTGTACAATTGTGGCTGACTGGTAGCATGATGGTTAAGGATGCTAGACTCCCACACGGCCAACAGCATGGTTCAAGTCCCAGACCTGGTGACTTACTTTCTCTCTCTCTCTCTATTCCTCTCTGGTCAAATTAAAATAAATAAATAAATCAATAAAGTTAAATAGAATAATTTTTAAAGTATACAATTAAGTGATATTTAGTATTAGAACATGGTGCATTCATTACTATGTAATTCCAGAAACAAATGTCTTTATACATTGTTTTTAACACGCAGATAAATAGCATTAGGTAATAGCATTAGGTATTCTGTACAAGAAGTAAATTAAACCAATTTGTAGCCAATTCCCAGTAATCAGAATATGGTCATTCAAGACTTCAAAAGCTCATGAAATATAGAATTAAGAAATAAGAACTTTATTTCTCAATATAAGTTCCATCAAGGCCAAGACACTCCTAAATGAGACCAGCTATTAAGTCAATCTCTAACAAACTGAAGGTCCTGGGAGCTTAATCATGTCAATCTTTTACATTTACTGAAGAAAATTGAGTACCCTTTAAAGATAGTTTAAAATGAGAAAATAAAGAGAGTCAGGAGGGGTCAAATCAGGACTTGATGCCCAACGATTTCCCTCGAAAACTTTTGCAAAATTAACCTTGTTTGTTGAGAGGAAAGAACAGGAGCAATATGATGGAGGACTCTGGTGAAGTCATCCAAGGCATTTTTCTGCTAAACCTTGACTTTCTCAAAACACTCTTCAAGTGATAGGTTTTGTTCTTTGGCCCTCCAGAGATAAAACATGCAAAATGCCTTGAGCATCTCAAAACCCTTGATCTCATGTCTGCTTTTGTTTTGACTGGGCAACTTCCACCTCTTGGTAGCCATGGCTTTGTGCTTTGTCTTCACCACTGTACTCATCCCTATTAAACTCTTCTAAGAAATGCTTTAGGATGTTGATCTCTCTTGAGAGCTCTGCTCCTATCTACAGCTGATCTGGGTGCAACAGTATTGGTACCCATTCAGCAGAAAGTTTGCTCAGCTTAAATTTTTGTCAGAACTGTGTAAGCTTAACTGTGTCTGTGGTGTTGGCTATTGTTTCTGTTGTTAATCGTCATATCCCTTCATTTTAAAAAAAATTTTGCCCAAAGCCATGTGTGCTCACCTGAGAGTGAGCGAGCGAGCGAGCAGCTCCTATGGGTAATGGTCAGGTCACAATCCCTTCTCCTTTGATAAAGGATATCTTTGGTGGCTACCCCATTATTTATATCTGAACTGCAAGGCATCCTTTGGGATTAGGGACATGCATGCCTCTGTGTGTTTCTGAAGCTTCTAGGTCCGGGACACAAACCAAGAAGTTGGCCATGTGGGATCCAGCCATCTTAACCACCATGTCACAAAATGACTGACACATCCTTTCTTTTTTCTTTTTTGGAGGTTTTGGCTATAGGGTACGTGCACTCACCAGAGACGGATAGAAAGCGAGAAATCACCTCCCAGGAGGAATGGCCACACCGCAATCCTTTCTCTATTCTCCTGTCAGGATCTTGGACACCCATGCATGTACGCACACCTGGCATGAGTTTAAGCCACTGGGTCCAGGACTTGAACCGTGGTCGATTACATGGGAGTCCAGCGACATAGCCATTACGCTGTTGGTCCCCGACACATCTTTTCTAAAGACAAGTGATCCATTTGTGAATTGATGATTTATTTGGGGCCGTATCTCTGTAAGCTTTCATAGGAATGATTTTACTATTCTTCCACCCAAGCTGCATAAATCTGATGTGTATTTAGCTTCAATTTTAGCAGAATTCATGTTGTTCTGATAGTGCCTTTCAAACCTATGTCTTTCTCAGTACCTCAAATTAGATCCTGTTTAGACATGTTCAAACGAGTTGGTATGAGTTTATTTTAGTGCAAAAAGGTTTCCAAAATCCACGTAGTTTTTCCATAATATCCATTTCCATGTGCTCTTTGAAGATTCCATATGACACTAGGTTAAAATAGGCTTGGATTCACCCACAAGAAATAAGGAAATCAAGAGAAAAATATATAAAAATGGGGGCTGGTGGGTGGTGTGCTGGTTAAGGGAACTGAACTCTCACATGGCTAACCACGGTTTGGGTCCCAGACCTGGTGGCTTGCTTGTTTTCTCTCACTTGCTCTCTCTCTCTGGTAAATTAAAATAAAGTTAAATAATTCTTTAAAATAATAAAATTCTATTATCTATCTATAGATAGGGGGACAGAGAGAAAAAGTGAGAAAGCAAGCCACCAAATCCAGGACTAGAATTGTGGTCCACCATGTGGGAGTCCAGTGACCTTAACCACCATGCCACCTGCTGGCGCCATGATTGAATATTGGTTTAACACAAATTTATTGTAATTCCTTAAATCAGAAGTCTAACATGGGCTTCACTGGGCTAAAACAAGGTGTCAATAAGTCTGCATCTCATTTTGGAGGCTGGTTTCCTTGTTCATTTGGCTTGTTAGCATTTGATTTATAGTATTAAAAAATAACCCAAAATGTCTATACTTTTACAAGTTAACATTTAAAATATTTTACAAGTGAACCACTTGAGAAATACTAAACACTGAGCTATGTAGCCAATTCCTTAATTACCTTTATTTACAGGTCTGAAAGAAGTATGGAATATCAAGGTTTAAAAAAAAATGGGGGGAGAACCAGCAGTTAGCGTTAATGGCTACGTCGCTGGACTCCCATGTAGTCGACCGTGGTTCGAGTCCCAGACCCGGTGGCTTAAACTCACGCCAGGCGCGTGTGCATGCACGGTCAAGATCCCGAGAGAGAACGGAGAAGGGATTGTGTAGTGGCCATACCCCCTGGGGTGATTTCTCGCTTTCTCTCTGTCTCTGTCTTCCTGGCGAGCGCATGCGCCCTATAGCAAAAACCTCTGAGCATTTGCCAGAGAGACAGAGATATAGAAAATGAGAAATCACCCCCCAGGCAGGATGGCAATGCTGCAATCTCTCCTCCTCCATTCTCCTCTCGGGATCTTGGGCACATACGTACACGTGTCCTGAGTGAGTTTAAGCCACCACATCTGGGACTTAAACCACGGTAGACTACATGGGAGTCAAGCAACAGTGTCAGCACTATTGCTGTGCCACAATTTGATCTGTTTTTATAGCTTCCCCTAAAACTAAACTATCACTGAAAGAGTCTGATAAATTCAGGTGACCTCAGATAATTTTCCAAGATTTTTGATAAAATTTTTCAACGAGGTCTAGAAATATTTTTTAAAGATTTATTTAATTTTATTTATTCATTCATTTTATTTTTTTAATTTGACCAGAAAGATAGAGAGAGAGGGAAAGTGAGAAAGCAAGCCACCAGGTCCGAGAGTCTAACCGCGGTTGGCCATGTGGGAATCCATCGCCCTTATCCACTATGTACACACAATAGTCAACAAACATCAAAGTTAGACAAGTACAACCTTTTTTTTTTTGAGAGAGAGATTTTTGCTATTGGGTGCGTGCGCTCAGGACAGAGGCAGAAAGTGAGAAATCATCCCCTAGGGCGGATCCCTTCTCTTCTGTTCTCCTCCCAAGAAGATATCTTGGGCATGCAGGCATATGGGCCCAGCATGAGTTTAAGCCACCAGGTCTGGGACTTGAACTGTGGTCAACTCCATGGGAGTCCAGCAACATAGCTACTGTGCCAACTGCTGGTCCCAACAAGTACAACTTTTAAACACTTCTCTTCTAGACAGTAATTTAGAAAGTATGTTGGAATTCACAAACTTTTCCTAGTTAAAACCAAAATTCGAATCATTTCAGACAAAGAGAAATTATTTTCTGATAATTCAACCTTCAGCCCCCAGTTTTGAGTGGCGAGGCAAGGGACAGGCCTTCAGAAGACTTACATTGCTACAGAGAACTAGTCATTTCAGGGAAACTGGGTCCAAGTACTTTCTGACCACAGTAGAGGGATAAAGAACCAGTAAAGGGGCCAGTAGATGGCGTAATGGTTAAAAGCATGAGACTCCCACATGTCCAACTATGGTTCAAGTCCAGGACCTGGTGGATTGCCTTATCAAACTCCCCCAATCTCCCATCTGTCTCTGGTCAAATTGGAAAATACTAAAATTAAAATAATTCATTAAAAAAGAATCAAGCAGAACACTGCAGTCTCATTGAGCCAAAGACTGAGACTAGAGTTTGTGGGGCAGTTCTGAAGGGAGCTGGAGAGGGAGGTATAGAAATTGGAATAGGGATCTCTTCAGGTTTATTTGAACACAGATTACAAAACTATGGCAGTTCCTCTAAGCTTCAGAGACTTCGACATCCCCTGATCATCCTTCAATTTCTTTTTAAAAAATTTTTTAAAGTGGCTATAGGGCACATAGGAGCTTAGCCTCTACCTAGTACACAGTCAGTCAGGAGAGGTGGTGGGGCTATTAGATTTGTATAGAAACTAAGGGTGCTAGACTCCCACATGGCCAATAGTGGATCAAGTCCTGGACCTGGCGGCTTGCCTTCTCTCTCACTCTCTCTGGCTCTGTCCTCTGGTCAAATTAAAATAAATAAATGAATAAAGTTAAATAAGTATTTAAAAAAAAGGAAATCTTTACTCTTGACTGCAGTGTGGCAGTATGGCAAATGGATTGAGACAAGACTGTAAGGATGGCTGTATGTACTATTTGTTGAAGCTAACTAGATTGAATAGAAGCAGCTGGTTTATCAAAGCACAAAATGAAAGATAATTCTAATGAATTAGAACTTTTTAAAGACAATGCAGCAGCTAAAATTCTCATCACTAAAAAGAGTTGAGCAGGGAACAGAGCAGTGGGGTAGGTTGGATGGAGGTTGTTTTTCATTTTAGAAAGTTGGGAACCAGCAGTTAGCATAATGGCTATGTCGCTGGACTCCCACGTAGTCGACAACGGTTCGTGTCGCGTGTGCGTATGTGCTGAAAATCCCGGGGAGAATGGAGAAGGGATTGCGACGTGACCATCCCCCCTGGGGGGTGATTTCTCACTTTCCGTCTGTCTGGTGAGCACAAGCACCCTATAGCGAAAACCTCTCAAAAAAAAAAAAGAAAGTACCAGGGATTTTCCCTGTGAGATATCTTAGCAGAGATCCCATGTTCAGGAAGCAACTGTCTAACTGATGCTCAGGAAGGAAAATTCAGTTGAAAACACTGGCATGGGAATCTGCAGACAGGAGTCATTTGCTAATTACAGGTTTAAGTGCTGAAGGTGATCTAAAGTTCTTATGTAGAATTGAGACAGACGCTAAGACAATACCCTGCCCAAGATCATCCATTTGGCAAACAGAATTAAGATACCCACATCTAACACAAAGCCTTGCTCTGTCCACTGTTATTTTCTCTCAAATGGGAATTTGAGGAAACAAATTTACATTTGTATGTAGAAACACCTCTATTATGGGGACAACCAAGTAGTAGTGATTACATCACTGGACTCATGGCTGAACTCATTCAGTGGCTTAAAACTCACACTGGGTGCATGTGCATGCCCCAAATCCCAGAATAGAGAAGGAATTGTGGTGTGGCCACCCCCTCCCAACACCATGGGGTGATTTCTCACTTTTTGTTTCTGCCTGTGCCCAATGGCAAAAATCTCTCCCTGGCCACTCCCTCACCCAAAAGAAAAGAAAAACATCACCACTAAAACAAATTATCTTAATATCTTTCATAAGAAACATTGTGTATCCCCATTCCCCTGGCCCTAAATCCTAAACTTTATGTATATATTACCTTTCACTTTTACATTGGAAATTAGCTTTAAAACAATGTTGACCAGGGCCAGCAGGTGCTGTGGTGGTTAAAAGTGCTGGATTCCCACATGGTCAACTGCGGTTTGAATCCCAGACCTTGCGGCTTGCTTTCTCACTTTCTCTCTGGTCAAATTTAACTAAACAAATGTATATACAGTTAAATGAAAACTTAAAAACAAAAAAGAAAAGAAAAACACAATGTTGACCTCACTTTTTCAGATTTTTCAAAGACAAAGTTTGGGAGGAAACCAAAAAGGTTGGCCCTAGATCCTGTTTAATTTCAGTTACAGAGTTCATGTGACTTGTTCACTGGCTGGTATTTACTTTAAGAGTAGAAACACGATTCCAAGGCTATTCTAACTTACAAACTGTAACATCACTTGGTATACTTTTTAAACAGTAACCTAATGTGTGAGATTGACATCAACTACGTAGCCAATAGTCAGTTAACATTTTATTTTCTATTGTATTAAACAAAAGCCGAGAAAATATCAAGTTAATTTTAAAGGCTAATCTTTACTCCTTAAACAAAAAATACAAACTGTGGTACTTTTATAATAGATCATTTTTACATAAAATAAACAAAATCACTAATGCATCTATACGCTTGTTTGCTTAAACTACAACGAACCACAGAATGGGCGGAAAAATTGGTTTACTTCTTGGTGGCAAATAAACATTTTGGGAAACACATAGCATGCTTTTTTTTTAAACTGTCTATACCTGAACACTGAAAACAACCAAGCTTTAATAGCCACCACCCCCTCTTCCTTGTCCGAAGTAGCCACCACCATAGCCACCTCCTCGCTGGAATCCCCCTCGCTGGAAGCCCCCTCCACTAGACCCTCTGAAGTCTCCTCCAGAACCACCTCTAAAGCCACCTCTGGGACCTCCTCTAAAGCCTCCACCACCACCTCCCCAGTTGGGGCCACCTCCAAAGCCTCCGCTGCCTCCGAAGCCTCCGCTGCCTCCGCCACCTCCAAAGCCTCCACCCCCTCCAAAACCTCCAAAGCCTCCACCCCCTCCAAAGTTTCCGCCTCCTCCGAAGTCTCTGCCTCCTCCAAAATCTCTGCCTCCTCCGAAATCTCTGCCTCCTCCGAAATCTCGGTTTCCTCCGAAGTCTCGGTTTCCTCCGAAGTCTTGGCCTCCACCGAAGTCTCGGCCTCCACCGAAGTCTCGGCCTCCTCCGAAGTCTCGGCCTCCTCCGAAGTCTCGATTTCCTCCGAAGTCTCGGCCTCCTCCGAAGTCTCGGCCTCCTCCGAAGTCTCGGTTTCCTCCGAAGTCTCGGTTTCCTCTAAAGCCTCCGCCTCCTCCAAAGCCTCCACCACTTCCATAGCCTCCACTGTTATAGCTACTGCCATAACCTCCACCACCATAACCTCCCCTTCTATAGCCACCTCCGTTGTCATATCGGGCCATCTTGGGAGGGCGTGGACCATCTCCATACCTAGGAAAGGCACAAAACCATCACTTGAGCACACTAAATGTATACATTTAGGGACATCTGAAAATATGCCAACAGGGTCCTGGCACTGCAATCCACTCACCAGCCGCAATCAAACCCAGATCATTGGCCTAAATGCCCCCGGTATACTCAAGACAGGTCATCAGACAAACATGGAACTTCGTTGTACAGACACAAAGCTTAAACTTCCTATATAGTCAGACTCAGTGTCATGTTTTACAGTTTCACCACTGTCTGGTCCCCTGCTCTGCCATTTTTTCTATCACCGATTCTCACTGAATTCACTAGAAACCTGTCTAATACAGTTACTGCCCGACATTTCGATTTTCATTATTGTAATTTGGGTCATTGTCATGTTCATACATCCTAAAAGTGTCAGATGTGTCCCTAGAATCTAGGGATTATAAAGGGGATGACTCGGTATCTCCATGATGTAGGGTTAATTCAATGCATCTCATCAGTACCTTAGATATTTTAATTGGAAAGGCACGTTTAAAAATCCCAAATTCTTTATTGTTTCTCCTCCTTTTTCTTCCTAAATTAGTTGGTCCTTTGACTTGATCACAGATGCCGGACTATTATTTTTACTGCCTACAAAGTTCTTGCCTTCAGACACTCTCCACAGTTGACACCAAAAACTAAGTACAGAATGCATGGCAGACTACAGCAGCCAGATGAGAAAATGAAACAACCCAAGGACCAACAGATGTTCCATCCCAAGATCCTCTAATTACCCAACTATAACCTCTCCTTTCAAGTCAGGATAAAAACTTGGCCACCACCCTAAAGGGCTAATAAAACACTCTGTACCCAGCTCTTTCCTATCTTAGAAAGCTATCAAATTTTTTATCTATCAGCATTCTCTGAGTCTGTAAATTCTTCCACAGACTGCAACAAAGACTACCCTAACAAAACTTAAAACTCTTTGTATTTACTGCATACTTTCTAGTTCCTGGAAATTCTTCCCTTATAGAAGCAGGTATGTGAAGCCACCCTACTGAACATAATCTCTCTTGTGCTAAATAACCAAGAATACATGGGAACCAGCAGTTAGCGTAATGGCTATGTTGCTGGACTGCCACATAGTCAACTGCAGTTCACGTCACGGACCCAGTGGCTTAAAACTCAGGCCAGGCGCGTGTGCGTGCGTGCCCAAGATCCTGAGAGGAGAATGGACTGCGGCGTGACCATCCCCCCTGGGGGGTGATTTCTCGCTTTCTGTCTCTATGTCTGTCTGGCGAGCACACACGCCCTATAGCAATCTTTAAAGAAAAAAAAAACCTTCATTAATATTTACCTATGACACTTCCTAGTTGTTTTCAAAGACTGCTATAGTCAGGAATTCTTCTATACATTTGAACGGCTGAGAAGATCGCAGTATAGCATTACAACATGGTTTCAGGAGTCATGTTGCCAGGGTTCTAATACTGCTATTACTACTGTAATTGGGGCTTGCCTGTGTCTACTTATTTGTATTAAAGGAGATAATTACCATACCTTCCAGGAAGATCAAATAAAATGAATTACTATGAAGACACAATGGGAACCAGAAGTTAGCGTAATGGCTATGTCGCTGGACTCCCACGTAGTCAACCACGGTTCAAGTCCCGGACCCAGTAGCTTAAACTCACACTGGGCACGTGTGCATGCGTGCCCAAGATACCGAGAGGAGAATGGAGGAGAAGGGATTGTGGCGTGACCATCCCCACTAAGGGAGTGATTTTCGTCTTGTCTCTGTCTGGCGAGTGTACACGCCCTATAGCAAAAACCTCTCAAAAAAAAAAAAAAAAAAAAACTAGACACAGAGACTGGCACATATTAAGCACTGAGTCTCTGTTAGCCTAAAAATTAAAACAGTTTTAAATAAAAAAGAAAACAATCCCACAATGTATGTAACAATTCTACCATATTAGCATTCTTAAAGTTTATAATGAAATGCACTGGGACCAGCAGTTGGCGAAATGGCTATGTCTACGGACTCCCACGTAGTCAACCATGGTTTGAGTCTCAGACGTGGTGGCTTTAACTCACTCGGGCACGTGTGCATGCATGCCCAAGATCCTGAGAGAAGGGATTGCAGTGTGGCCAGCGCCATGAGAGGTGATTTCTCGTTCGCTCACGTGCTCTCTCTCTCTCTCTCTCATCACACGAATCCTACAGCAAAAATCTCTCCCAAAAAAAAAAGTTTGCAATGAAATGTAGTATGCGATCCTTGGGTAAGGAGATTAAAGGACCATTTCGGATAAGGAGGGGGAAAAAAGTATATATGTTTAAGTATTAATAACAGTATTACTGTATTCTCTAATTTGGGGAGAGGATTTTAAAATGTCTGGCAAGCACCTGCGTCCTATAGCAAAAACCTGACACTCCCACAAGGCCAACCATGGTTCAAGTCTCAACCTGGTGGCTTGCTTTCTCTCTCTATTCAAATTAAAAAAAAAAAAAAAAGAATTGCTTTAAGTTAATTTAAAAATTATATTTAAATTAATTTTAAGAATTGAATGAATACAATTAATAATTACTTTTAAATTAATTAATAATATGTATTTATTCATTCATTTAATTTGACCAGAGAAAGATACACAGAAAGAGAAGGAAAATGACAAAGCAAGCCACCAGGTCTAGGATTCGAACCGTGTTCAACCATGTGGGGCCTTAACCACATCACCCACTGGTCCCAATAAATAATAATTCAAAAAAAAAATCTTCTTCTCAAAAAAGTTATCTAAACTTCTACTTCACAGAGATAAACTCTTAAATACTTTTTATTTGAGTAAGAGGCAATTTAAGCCCTCAATATCGTTTTCTTTGGACTGTAAAAAGACCACCTAGGCTGTTATGTAGCCCACTGGACAGCAGATCACTTTTGAAATCTCTTCCTAGGGGCCAGCAGGTGGCGTGGTGGTAAGGGTGCTAGATTCTCACATGGTCAACCTAAGTTCAAGTCCTGGACCTGGCAGCAAGCTTTCTCACTTTCCCTTTCTCTATCTGGTCAACTTAAATAATAATTGCAACAAATGGAATTAAACTAAATTTTTACTGAATAAATTAAATAATTTTTGAAAAATAACAAAATTCCTTTATCTCGCTAACATTCACTGGATACAGAGAACAGATTAAAAACAGAGAAACAAAAGTATTAATAATATTCCTGACTGTGTTGGCTATTGTTTGCTTGGCTCAAAGAAGTTCAGAAGGTACTCACCGACCACTGCTAGTCATAAGGTTGATTCCAGCAGCTGAGGGCCTAGAGATTTGACGGATCATGTTCAACATACGTTCATTTGCTGGGTCCAACTGACTTATGATACCAGGTTGTTTGGTTACTTCAACGACCAGAGCCTCCATGGAAGCCCGGAGAGCAGTAATGCATGCAGCAGCTTCATGAGATATTTGCAGTCTGATCCTAAAAAAAAAAGGTTACGCACTCTCAATATCACACAGGACAATCCATGGAATATATGTTAACTTCTCAATAAGTACAAGTAGTCTGCATTACTGTATCACTGTAGTTTCAGGCAAACATAGCATGTATGAAGAGTACAATCTGCAATAACTTCACAGCTGTTAGCAGGGATTTTAAATGATCAATCTATCAAGCCAAATATTGCTAACAATATATATCTCTCAGCTCCAAAAAGAGTAATGAAACAAGAGTCCAATGTTGGAGTTTAAAATAACATGGTTGAGCCTAGTCATGGTCCATTAAGCTCTATTGTGTTTATACCAAGTGTTTTTTCTAGTCCCTGATCAAGGTATTGAGTTGTCAGAGAAATCATGACACATTTCTGCATAGAGAAAACCTCTTATCATTGCTTTTCTAACAACTGAATATATGGAGTATATCAAGGAAGTACCAAGCTCTCATTATATTTTAAATCCAGTGACAATGTTTATAGTGGTAGATGAGGCTCACATGATCAATGCATTTGGTTTTATTGGTATAGTTAATTTAAGAGTCTAAGTTACAAAATACACTACTACCATGATTTACTACTACCCAATGAAGGATTATAAAGCCCTTACTAGAGCCATCAAACTTAACCACATTTGTTTAACAGATTAAGTCAGACTAGCAGATGAATTTCACAACTCAATTCTAAGACATTAGTTAGGACTTGACATCTAAAAATTCATACCAGTCATCTACAAGCACAAGCTGCCCATCAGATTGGACTTTCTTGGAGGCAAAGAGAAGCAACTGTAGAGGAGTGACTAAGGTCATGCCTTTAGCAGAGATGGCTCGGGTTCGAATCTGTGGATGGAGAAATAAAGGAAATGATTTACATTTAAAATATCAAATACTGTCATGTAATGAGAATAAACTATAGTTTGGAAATCAAAACTCATTTTTCCAATGACAAAAACAATTTGGATTTTCATGCCAACTTTAAAAACTCTTTTCTTACCTTTTCACCAAATACAAAGAAGGGAGATGGATATTTCATGTCCTGGCTACTAAAAGGACAATTAATAGATGATTTGTGGATAAGTGCATTACGCCCTTCAGTAGTGAGAATCTTTCTCTTTTCCTTATGGTAGCACACGTTGGGGTAAACACCAAAGGCCAGAAGAGAGATAACAACATCCAAGTTATTGTCTGGTCCAGTATTAGTAAACACTTGTGTCAATAGACAATCTGTTAAAAGGAATGGGGTTTAAACAAAAAAAGAAAAAGAATCAAACACCAGCTAACACTATTACATGCAAACTATAACAGTAAGAAGTACTGACTCCTTCCTAACCCCCTTTTCTAACAACCTACTATATAGTACTTTCTTCTCAGAACCCTAGTACCCAAATTAAGTTCAAGGAGAAATGTTGCCGAGTCTCCACCACAATAAGTTAAATTGTTTGTAGCTGCAGGGAACCAGCAGATGGTGTAATGGCTATGTTCCTAGACTCCCATGTAGTTGACCATGGTTCGAGTCCCAAACCCGGTGGCTTGAACTCACACCAGGCGCGTGCATGTACAAGCCTGTCAAAAATCCCAAGAGAAAGATGGATTGTGGCGTGTCCACCCCTCGGGGGGTGATTTCTCACTTTCTGTTTATCTGTCTTTCTGTAAAGCGCACGAGCCCCATAGCAAAAACCTCTCAAAAAAAAGTTTGCAGTCGCTTATCGTATTTAATTTTAACATTATCTTGAGTAGGTTACTTAAAAAGGTATAATCTTAATCAGTCATCTATTGTCAGAGTAAGAGCTAGACTAATCAGATCACAATAGCTACTACTTTTATTAATAAAAAAAGATATAGTGAAATCTAAGAGACCCACTGGAACAAAGGATGATGCTTTCACCCAAAGTATTTAGATATACATAATCAGACTGGAAAGCCTAACAACAATTTACAAAGGGAAGGGACAACCATTTATTTTGATAATAATTTTCTAAATTTACTACCTGGCTCAACTAGTTTCTGTATCTTAGCAAAACAGGTCCCATTTCTCATTTCACATTCCAATCCTCAAAATTTTAGGAAATAATCCTCTCTTAACTTGATCAATAATAACAAAAACCGTATTGGCATCAACAGTAACTAGAATTCCAACTTCATGTCAAGAAACAAAGTGGGATTATTATTTTTGTTTCGAAGAGGATAAAGGTATTATAATCATCTATAAAGCCAAAGTTTGAATTAAAGCTACTGAGGGGCCAGGTGGTGGCACCAATAATAATGCCAACTGGACCCACATGGTAAAAGAACATTCACACCCAGGATCTCCCAGAGCACAGTGGAGCTGAGGCTGGCAGTAGACTGTGGTATGAGGACCCTGTTAGTGGTGATCCCTTCTGTACCAACCTCCCACCACTTGTCTCGTTTTCCAATGGGGAAAATAGGTAAGCTTAAAAAATAAGTTAAACCAATTAAAAATACACATCTACAGTATATCCTTGAAGTTTTAACATTAATCATCTGCATACTACATTGCAATTATTAATATCACTCTATAAACATTTGCTTTATTTAAAAGACTGCATTAACATGAAATACTGTTATAACCACATTTTAAAAATTAGATAGTGGAGACCAGCAGGTGGCAAGGTGATTAAGGTGCTGGACACTCCCACATGCCTGACCACGGTTCAAATCCTGGACCTGGTGGCTTGCTTTCTCACTTTCTCTCTCTCTATCCTTCTGGTAAAATTAAAAAATAAATGAATGATTAAAATTAATTCTGAAAAAAAATTAAATAGCTGGTAACAGAAAAAAGTATAGTCTAACAGTTTGAAGCTAAAATATACAATGATGTTAACGAACATGTACTACACAAACAGCACAGCAAATATATTAAGAATGTAGGCAATGTTACCTTCTGGAAATCCAGAATTAATCAGTATCTCTTTGAGCTGAACTTTGGCTTCCCAAGTCATTCGTAGAGTAGCCATATTGAGTCTTTTGTGTTCACAGAAACGAATTTCTGCCTCTTCTCCACCCATTCTAAAATAAATTGGTATGATCATTCTCACAAGTCAGAGAACTAGAAACAGATTAGACATCAGGGGCAGTTCACCCAAATCTTAAAGTAATTCTCTTTTAAAACCATACCTAGCATCATCCCAGGCTTGGAATACTGATAAAAGGGCAACATGATCAGAAAATCTGGTTCCAGCAAAATTACGATGAACATAGCCCAACCGTTTTCCTTCACTGATGAAAGGCTCTGGAAAGCAGGTAGCAGCAGAGATGGTACAGACGGCATCTCCCACACTGAAACATACATAAAAGTTAGTTTCAGACTAGAGTGCAAGACAGTTGTCAGTAATTTGAGCAGTACAACAACTGTGGTTCAGAGTCTGCTGGCTTTTATTAATGATACTGTTTTTATTAATGCTGAAACTGCTATAACTGAGAACTTCACAGCTCTTTTTACCAGATGCAAAATGGGGGGAAAAAATAAAAACAAAAAAACATGAATGCTAATATTAATAGTATCATTGGCTACATATTTACCATGAATTATTACCAGATAATAGTTTTACATTCCTCTTTATCCTATCTTAGCAAATCAATCTCCCATTATTTTAAGGTAATCTCCCTAATGATACTCTTTTCAAGGCATGACTATATTAAGCTAAGTGGAACTGCCCTTCTCTTTTGAGAAATCAGGGCCCTGCCCTTTTACCCCCTAGTTACCCATCTACCAAAACTGTTTTTTCTAATTTCATACTTCTCTCGGTAGCCAGACATGCCACTTCCCCTCATTTAGAACATTTAGTTTTTCACATTTTTTTCCTTCTACATCAGCTCGCTGTCATGGGCAGAGGAGATTCTAAACTGTTCTGTCACTAAACTATTAGCAATGAAACACAGCACTTACTAGAAAATACATCCCATTATCATCATTTTGCCAAGACGGGGCTCAATGGGGAGTTTAGCCAGGATTCTTCCCAGAGGAGTCAATTCATCATTGGCATCTAATGCATCAAGCTCTGTGGGAAAATATGTCTTTGTGAGCATAAATATTAACAAACACCCCTATGACCTATTAAAATGAAAAATTTCTTTGTCGATGTAGGTTAGAGTACTGAAGATTTCATCACTATTAAGTCAACTGCATACACCATGTACACATCAATTCTGTTCTCTCATAAACAGAGTAAAACCGGGACCAGCAGTTGGCATAATGGCTATGTTGCTGGACTCCCGTGTAGTTGACCGCAGTTCGAGGCCAGGACCTGGTTGCTTAAACTCATGCTGAGTGAGTGTGCATGCGTGCCTAAGATCCCAAGAGAATGGAGTAAAAGGGATTGTGCTGTGGCCATAAACCCTGGAGGGAGGGGAGTCATTTCTCACTTTCTGTCTCTCTTTCTGACGAGTGCATGAGCACTATACCAAAAACCTCTCCGAACACATACACAAAAAAAAGAGCATTTTAAGTACCTACACATAATAAGTCTAACATCCATTTGTTGATTTTAGGAAAATGAAATCAAAAGAAAAGTCTTAAGTTCAAAGAACTGAGTACTAGTTTCAAAAGCAAATTCAGATTGATCTGCCTTCAAAGCTCTTATCTTTTTCTAATTATACTACACTGCTTCTATAAGAAAACAAACATTCTAGGAAATGCATATAAATTAGATACCACGAGTAATTCATAATTTGATTCTGAATTGCTGATTAAAAGGTGACATTCTGCCTTTTCCTTGGCACTCCCCCTATTCCTTCCCCTATTCCTAAGTAACAAGAAAAGGCAGGACAAGAAAAATGGCATTAACAAATATCTGTCGTAAGTAGGCATTTTTATGTACCTCGAAGAGTGTGCTCTGCTTCAATCACAGCATCCAAAGGGGGAGGTTCAATTGCCTTAGCCAGAAACTGGCCAATTCCTCCCAGACGGAGAAGTTTTATGCTCAAAGCAATTTCGTGCAATGGTGTCCGGAACATCTCTGGTGTCATATGGGTTTCAAGTCTAAGAGAAAAACGGTCATAAAGTAACCACCCATATTGTGCATGTAAAAATTAATACAATCTTTACATAAGAATAATCAGGAAGACAAAGCTATCACAATTGCCACAGAAATTTCTATCATGCACTACAAACATAATTTTGGTTAAGATTAAAGCTGGTTATTAATTTCTGACATTACCTTTTGAACTCCATGGCACTTTTAGCTAGGGAGTACAAGGCCATGAGAATAATCACCCTAATCCTAATTTGCTTTAGCTATTATTAAACTCCACCTATGTTTTCCAGACTTGCCTAATAAACATGCACTAAACATCAAGACTTCTTGTAGGAGATAGTGGTGGGTGATATTAACATTTATCCACATTCCCATTCCCAACATTGCTCCTACACATGCTCTTAGTGCCACTAAGATCTTGTAGATAATCACTAAGATTTACCAATGAAACCATTCACTGCGGGGACCAGCATTTCAGGTGGTAGTTCAGGTGCTGGACTCCCACACACCAGAGTTTGAGTCTTAGCCCTGGTAGCATGAAAAAATGCTGATGGGTATGTGTGTGTGTCCAAAATGATGAGAGAATAGAAAAGGGACTGTGGTGTAGAGTCAGTCATCCCCCCTCCAGTGTGGATGATTTTTTTACTTTCCCTCCCTGAAAATAAAAACCTAAAAATTCACTAAGAACTTAGTATGTGCCAACAACTGGGTTTTTTTTATTTTGTTGTTTTTGGCTTTTTTTTTTTTTAAAGTATGTCACAGTAATTAATTTTATTCTCACACCAGTCCTATGGGTTAGGTATTACTAGCCTCCTTGGGAAACTGAGGAAATAAAAGTCTCAAATGTAAATGTTTAAGATAATAAATGTATCAGAACAAATGTTTAATTCAGATGGTCATAATCCCTATAAGCTATTTATGATAAAGATTCATGGCAACCATTTACGGGTGATTCCCATACTGTCAAGTTTACAAAAATACAGCGGGTATAACTGTACCCTAGAGAAGGTTTTTTAAATTCCCATGCTAATACCAAATCATGCGATTATTAATTAGTAGGTATCTTTACTGTAAGATGTTAAAGAGTAGGTACTTATTCTTCAGTTCAAAGGAAAATCTAATGTTCAAAAAGTAGTGTCTTCCAAATGTTATAGCCAATCTCCCAAGTAAACCTATACTTACAATTATCAAGAAATGTTACTACTATAAGAACAATGTATGATTTTTTTTCAACATATCATGTATGTTTTGACCAAAACAAAATCAGTCTGTTCCACAGTATTTTGTGATACATACACACAAAAAACGCCATACACTCTATATAATCAATTAATTAAATCTAATATGTACTATAGGGATCTTTGGAAACATATGACTACCTACATATCTTAAGTTTATAATTTAGAGAGAAAGGGACATTTCTTCCAATAGATCCCATGGACAAATTCCCGAAAAGGGCATGTAGTAGACTAAGAGACAAAGATTTCAGTCTCAGGGCGGATACAGTCTTAGCAAAACTCCTCTAAGCTATAGTCTCCTTGGGGCCAGCAAATGGCGTGATAGTTAAGGTACTAAATTCTCACATGGCCCACCACCATTGGAGCTCAACCTGGTGGTCTGCTTTCACACTTTGTTTCTCCATCTATCTCAAGTCAAATGAAAAAATAAATAATAATTAATTGGGGCAGGGAGGAGCTACAGTCTTCCTATCCTAATGTTCTCTATTTCTCAGGCACAAGATGAGGATTATGAAAGACAACTGGTACAATTACAATGAAAGAAACACACACCAATAAAATAAAAAGGTATAATTTTAACTTATATTTTTTGAAACTTTCACCCCTCCACAAACACCAGGAATCTCAAAGTAATAAAACTAAGTGGAGCCAAAACAATATTCACATACTTCTCTCTAGTAAGATGATAATTATCAGATAAACCCTATCAAATTGCCAACACCAGCAACTTTTGGTTTCTCTTTTTTTACCAACACCATAATCCAAGATAAGCTTTATCCAATATAATCCACTGAAAACATTTATGTGCTAAATTCATTAAGTTCATTGCAAGGCTGGAATAGGTGACAATAAGAAAGTAACTCCATATTAAAAAAGAAATGTATAAACGGCTTTTAAAAAAAAATCATGAACTGCCCTATGGTTAAGTGAGGTTGATCCCACATGGTCAACCACTTGTTTCCAGATCCAGCTCGGGAGTATAGAAAAAATAGTAAAGAACTTGACTGTGCCCTCTGAGGGAGAAAAGTCTTGTCTCCTTTTCTTTCGTTGCCAGTGCACATGTCCTAAAGCAATTTAAAAAATCCTTCAAGGCCAGGAGGTACTGAGGCATTTAAGGCACTGGATCCCACATAGCCAATTTCATGGTTAGTCCCAGACCCAGTAAGTGGCTTAAACAACACACTGGACCCTTGTGAATACATGTCCAAAATCCTAACAAGAGACTGGGTAGAAGGGATTGTGGCATGGCCATCTTTCCTGGAAGGTGACCACTTACTTTCTGACATCCTCCAATGAACATAAATGCAAAAAACAAAAGAAAAGAAAACCATCTTCAATATTCGTTAAAGAATTAGTTTCGGGCTGGTCATATAGTGTGCACTGTGCACCAGGAACCATATCCTGCATGCTCAACTGTGGTTTATATCTCAGTCGCTGATGCTTAAAAAACATGATAGCGCACATTCCTGTTGGTTCCAAATCCTGATGTGATTTTAAGAAAAGAATCATAGCATGCCTACGCCCCACTGAGTAAAGCTCTCATTCTCAAGTGCATGTGCCTGCTGGCAACAAAACCAAAAAATTTTCAAAATTAAAATAAGAAGCCAGCAGGTGGCGCAGTGGTGAGGCATGGGATTCCCACATGGCTGAAGGTGTTTGAGTGCTGAACCTCACTCTCGCTAGAATAGTAATTTCTTTAAACGTGAAAAAAATTAAAACTGTTCTCAACAGACACACACACACACACACACACACACACACACAAAGAAAGAAACACAAAAAATTATAGCTCTTACCTTTCAAAACGAGCTCGGCTACAGAGGTGAAAACAGAATCCTGGCCGCACACGGCCAGCTCGCCCTTTCCGCTGCTCAAGGTTAGTTTTAGATGCCCACACTGTAGCATAGTTGGTCATATTATTGTGCGCAGTAAACAGTTTCACTTTCTGCCTAAATAAAAAAGTGGTTAAATGTAAGACTTGTACATACTAACAACTAAAGTTGGATAATATTCAACTAGCTGTGCCCACTTATGGTATCTACTAAGATTCTTCAAAAGTTTCATGAAAATGTATGATGAAAAATTAACCTAAATTTAAAAAAATTGTGACAAAATAAGCCTGTACTTTTAATTCAACTTTCCACAAACTTTCTGATGTCTCTTCACATTTGTTAACAGCAAAAATAAGTAGAGATCAACTGTAAACGTACTACAAGGTAATGTAACATACTTGTGCCACTGGCTTGATTGCCTTGGCAAGGGGTGCATAACCTTTCTGTGACTAATATACTGCGACTACCTACATTATAGGATATTTATGTAAACACTAAAGCAATAAACGTAAAGGATTTAAACAGAATTTGGCATATGCCATTAAGTGCCAATTATTTAAGCACTCTCTCTATTCCAAAATTTCCCATTAACGTTCAGGGTATCTATGATCAAAGGTTATACATTTTATCAAGTGGTACCACTGCAGTTCCTTTCCCTGGATTCCTTAAAAGTTACACAAAGGCATCTGCTACTAAATGACTAGGATCAGCACAGAATGCTATTCACCAATCTCTAAAATGGAAATTGACAAATTGTTTCTAATTACTAGTATAGACTGAGGGATCATATGTAGAAAACAGGACACAAGTCAGCCAACATATAACCAAGTTTTAAATTTAATGTCCTCTGAAAATCAATTAATATTTAATTACTTTATCACCACACAGAATCCTCAAAGCTCATCTCATACCAAGTGAAATTATTTAATTCTTAAAGGAATATCTTTCCGGTAACATCTTTCAGGTCCTGAGTACAGGTCTTTATATACCAAATAGCAACTTACTGTGTGAGACTGGTCAACAGAAACATCCTTTAAGAAATGACCTAACTAACTAGGAAGCTGTAAGAACAGTGAAAATCAGGAAATGACAGCAAAGCTTTCATATTTTCTACCATAACTGACTTGTGATGAACTACACTGAAAATAACTCTAAAGGCCAGCAGATGGAATAGCAGTTTTATCGCTGGACACCCACATGGCCGACAGAGATTCAAGTTCCAGACCCAGTGACTTCAAAATCATGCTGGGTACATGCATGCCTTCAAAACCCAGGAGAATGGAGAACAGATTGTAGTATGGCCATCCCCCTGGAAGACAAGGTTGATTTCTAACTTTCCCTCTCACTGTCTGTTTCTATTATTTCTATTATTTTGAATGTATAACAACACCGTAGTGTGGGGCCAGTAGGTGGTATGGTAGTTAAGGTGGTAGATTACCCCATGGTCTACCATGGTCTGAATCCTGCACCTGGTGGCTTGAAAATCACATTGGCCTCATTAGTGAGTAGACAGAATCCCAAGAGGGAAAAGAAGAAGGGACTGTGGTATGGCCATCACTCTTGGTAAGTGACTTCTCCCTTTCCTTAATCTCTCCAGAAAGGACAAGTTTCCTATAGCAAAACAAAAACTAAAAAAACCACAGGAGTTTAAAAAGAGGGAGGTTTAGATTCTATTAATTGATGAGCTTCTGGCTTTTATTTCCAGAATAGGCAAAAAAAAGTTTCCTTGAGAACTTACTTGCACGAATCAATGACATAAACGACATCATTTATGGTAATGCTTGTTTCAGCAATGTTTGTGGACAAAATGACCTGCAAATAAAGAAAGAAAAGAAAGATACAAGGAAAATTTCACTTCAGGAAATAATTGTATGGTATACACGAATGGAATGGTTTGCCTGTGTAACAAAATTGTGTGCAAAAAAATTATAGAAATCTTAATTTAAAAAGACCATTCACCTGTCAAATAATGAAAAACCTAACAAGCTCAGGAAGAAAAGACTTACATTTCTCCTCAACTTAGATGAGTTACTCTTTTTTTAGGGGGACATGTCTTTGAAGGCTCCAACACTTGTTTAGCATCTGTATTACCACCAACTCCAACACTAAAATGTTTAACATTTACCTTGGTTACCCCGACCGGTACGGGATCAAAAACTTTGCGTTGCTCCTCTCGAGGAATCTGAGAATGCAGAGGTAGAATCTGGTACCTATGGCTTCCTATAATACAGAAAGTTTATGGACTAAAATTAGGAGTTGGTTTAAAACAATGCATATTTCCGCCAAAGCAGAGATACCACTAAATTCAGTATTTTAACATGTGGGACAAGGCATGGGCAAAACACGAATATTTACTCTCAAATATGTAAGAATTAATGGATGCGTACCAAAGTGTGGATTCATTTCCAAATGCTTCTGCATAGTATAAATCAAATTCCAGCCGGGCAAAAACACCAACACAGCTCCAGGAACATTAAGAGTTTCAATGTACTTAAGCAGAGCTTCAATAAGTTCAAAAGGAGTTTCCTTTTCATTTAACTGAGCCATGCTTATCCTTGTTTCTGGACCATATTCGTCACCACAAATCAGGTTGCAATTTGTCTGCAAAAAATAGGATATTTTGGAATGTCTTAATTAGTACAGCTCATAGAGAACTTATGCCAAATTCTCTGTATTCCTCATAGAATATGACTAATATTCAAGGACAAGCCCCTGTCCCAATACTTTATTTCTTGCTTGAAGGAGACAGAGACAGGTATCCCCCAACAACGCCTAGGCTCTCTTGGCTGACCTGACCTGACCCATTTGTGCTAGGCAGACTGTCAGGAGGGCGTGGAACATGAACCCAGGACCTTTCAATTTCCAGTGTTGTTTCAGTTACAACTGCACCACCACTACTGTATTTGGTTCTGAAACCTTTAATGGCTCCATTCCCAAAAATGACTATTACCTCTATTTTTCTCAAAGACTTCCCTTATAGATTAATAAACAACTCTTATGACCAAATAATCCTTGAATATTATCTTTTTTAAAATGTTGTGATCTCTATCTTCCAAAAATTTTAGAATCAATGATAAGAATCTTCAAGATTAAAGTTTTTGTTATTCTGCTATACTTTCTAATTTGCTCTCCATTTATATCAACAAATTTTTCATATCAAAAATTTCCCACTTATCAGGGGGCTAGCAGTTAGCGTAATGGCTATGTTGCTGGACTCCCATGTAGTCGAACGAGGTTCGAGTCCTGGACCCTGTAGCTTAAAACTCATGCCGAGCGCGTGTGAGCGTGCCCAAGATCCTGAGAGGAGAATGGAGGAGAAGGGACTGCGGCGTGGCCATCCCCCCTGCGGGGTGATTTCTCACTTTCTGTCTCTCTGTCTGTCAAGTGCAGGCACCCTATACCAAAAACCTCTCCAAAAAAAAATTAGATATATCAACTTATCAGGTT
>NW_006159534.1:5016659-5055918 GCF_000334495.1 Tupaia belangeri chinensis | reverse complement strand
CAGTTAGCATAATGGCTATGTCGCTGAACTCCCATTACTCGACCATGGTTTGAGTCCTGGACCCTGTGGGACTGAACTCACACCAGGTACGTGTGCGTGTCTAAGATCCGAGAGGAGAATAGAGAAGGGATTGCCGCATGGACATCCCCTGGGGGGTGATTTCTCGCTTTCTATCTCACTATCTCTTTCCTGCAAGCGCACACGCCCTATAACAAAAACCTCTCAAAAAAAATAATTATTTCACTCAAATTTGTTAGTTTGTTTACTTAATCTAGATTGAGTCCCGGACCTGGCAGCTTTCTGTCTCTCATTCTGCCCCTCTGTGGTCAAATTAAAATAAAGTTAAACAATTCATAAACAAAAAGGGGGAAAAATCTACTCTGCATCTTCTTAAAATTATCTTCTATACAGTAACAGTATGTCCATAATGAAAATTCTTGATCAGATCCACTTACATCATCATCTTCACCACCATCATCATCCTTATCTTTCTTCTTCTTGTCCTTTGGTGGAGGAATAAAGTGGGTCATCTGAATGCAGTCTTCCAGAAAATATTCTGCCAAAAACAATGTAGTCAGTTAAGTACTATCAATTTCAGTAGGAGTCTTAAAGTAATTTGCTAATTCATAGCTTAAAATTAGTTTGAAACTCTTTAACCTGATTCTTCATATATACCTATAAGCTATAGTAGTAAAAACCTTTTCCTATTCAAGCTCAGTGTTGTCCTTAGACCTTGACAAACGGTAAGTTATGTCTTATGTTCCCACAGAGCCGTATCTTATGAACACATTAAATATGAACAGGATGATCTTAATACAATAATACACCATATTACACCTAACTACCAGGAAACACATACAATCGCTTACTTTCATTGTTTGCTCAGGAACAATCTCCATAATATTTGAAAAGCCCGCCAATCAATTGCACCTGAGATTCTCTGATGGCCCTAAAAGTCTTTATAATCCATACTCTCCTCACTATATCCTAGGGTCTTCATTTAATTCCTACAGTGCTCAACATCTCGATGTCCCCAATTACACTTGCTGTAATTTGCTTTCAAAAAATGATTAACTATGAGACGACTATGATGGCAAACAGTGATAATAAAATCTAAGGACATAAAAAAGGGAAGAGTTGGACCACTGGCCCAGTGGTTAATGTAGTCACATGCTGCGTGGCCAATTACATAGTTTGCAACCCATCCCAGCAAGATGAAAAACATGTTGGGGTCCCTGTGGATGTGTGCCCCAAATTAAGATGGTAAAATGTCACAGATTATGCCCTAATCATGCCTCAGTGGGTGTCAGGCTTCTCCTTTTCTTAGCATATGTCCCCTCTGGCAAGGGAGAAAAAAAAAAGAAAACACAGAAAAAAAATCGCACTTATCAGAAATACCTGACTTTAAAGTGGTTGTCATAAATTTCATTTCAAATGAGTTTGCTTTGCCTCTAAGAAGGATTGAGTTATTATTTTGACCACAGCTAAATTAACATTATCATATTAAAGGTTGTTTTCTTCCCCCTAAGCATGATAGAGCTTGTGCACATGCGAAAAAAAAGCACACTCCATAAGCTCTGGTCACGTTTGCCCTCTGCTACAGTGTTCAGGCACTTGGGCATAGGCCCAGCATGATTTAGGCTAACCAGGTCAGAGATTTAAACTGTGTTCATCCATGAGACTGACCCCTCTTCAGCAGTGCAATAGAACAAGACTACTAATTTTTTTATTTTTAAAAGCAGGGTCTTGTTCAGATGCTCTTGCCGTAGCATGCTCATTACCTGGGACTTCAATGGTGCTCACCAACAGTCCAGAAACTGAAATCAAGCCTTTCATGTGGCCTCAGATGATCAAAGAGCACTGCTTTGACCAGAGTGCACTACTATAGCTGTGCCTGTAATTCTTAATATTATTCCCCACACTAGCAGAGCATGATTATTTGAACTTCATTATTTATTTTAAGGTTGTGTGTCCAGAAAGTTTCCAGTTCTTTACTGATAGCCAACATCAAGCAGTGATGGAAACTCTTACTTTAGGCAGTACTCAACTACTAATTAACAAACCCGCAGGCAAAAAACACCCAAACCATTGTAATGCATTTGATACTTATATAGCTGAATTTAAAATGTCCTTTAAAAATTACTTGAATTTCTGATTAAAACACAAACGTTGTTGCAAAAAAGATGTTTATCTTCCTCTATCACCCCTACAACATTTACCTTGAACTGGGTAAGTCCTCCCATAAACTTCAATGATGGGACAGTTGAAGAAATATTCACAGAACATGGTGGTATCAATAGTAGCAGACATAAGAACAATGCGAACTTCCGGATAAGCCTGAACCACATCACGGAGTACTACCAAAAGGAAGTCCGTCTATTAAAATGCAAACATAAAAGAAAAATATAGAGTTAAGAAATTTGTGCAATTAGATATACTTTAAAAATCTCGTTATACCACCAGTCAATGAAATTAATTTTCTTAGGTGGCTTGCACAAGTGAAAGAAACAGGATTATAATAGGATACAGTAACAACAATATGGCCATTCCCCTCAGCCTCGCCTGAGACTTTTAGAGTGTGAAATCTTCCCTCAAGGGGGGATGGCCACACAATCCTTTCTGTTTCAGTCATTCCTTGGGATTTTGGACATGTATGCACCCAAACCTGCTTCAGGGTCCAGGAATGGAGCTGCAATGAGGGCAACGTAACCATTACGCCATCTACTGGTCCACAAAACAACGGTTTTTAAAGCAGTATTAGAAAACAGCTGAGAGACTGAATGCAAACTGGATAGGGAAAAGGGAAAAGTAAAAAGATTGACAGCATAGAATCAACTCAAAATTTTTTAATGGAATTTAAATTTGTAGGTACACAACGTGAGTAAAAAAGTGTCCAGCAGTTGTTATGGCAGCTGGAAAACGGGAGTCAGCAGATGTCCTAGCAGTTATCTCTCTGGACTCGCACATGGTCAGTCAATCCCACCCCAGTGGCTTCTAACTCACAGCTAGTATGTGTATGTAAGTGCCCAAGATACTGGGAGTAGAATGAGAGAGAGGAGATTATGGCACCGCCAACTACCCCAGGGGTGGGGATAATTTCTCACTTTCCTACTCACTATGTCTATCTCTAAAATGAGTGTACAGGGCCTTAAAGCAAAAACCTTTCTAAAAAAGAAAATCACAGAGCTGGCAGATAGCGTGGTACACTCCCATATAGCTGACTGAAGCGGTTTAAATCCTAGACATGGTGGACTGCTTTTCTCTTTCCTTCTCTATCGGAGGAGAAAGGGTGGAATGGAGAAAGAATGGAAATTAAAAAAAAAAAAATTTTTTTTGAGAGGTTTTAACTATAGGGCGGGTGCGCTCTCCAGACAGAGACATACAGACAGAAAGCGAGAAATCACCCCCCAGGGGGGATGATCACAACATAATCCCTTCTCTTCCTTTCTCCTCTTGGGATCTTGGGCACGCAGGCACACGCGCGCGGCGTGGGTTTTAAGCCACCAGGTCCGGGACGCGAACCGCAGTCGACTATATGGGAGTCCAGCGACATACCCATCACGCTAACTGCTGGTTCCTCCCCCCAAAAAAAACTTTTTTAAAGAGAATGAAACAGAGAGAGAAGGGACTGTCATATGGCCTGACCACACTGGGGAAGAGGGTGTGTTTCTTCATTTTAGCCTGGTCTCTCGAGTGAGCGTGCATGCACCCCTTTAGCACAAATACATACATACATATATAGTAATAAAAGCTGACTATAAAATCACTTATTTAAGGAAAAAGATGTTCAATCAATGTTCAGTAAACAAGTTTTGTGGAAATTAAGGGTGCTTAATGCCACATGGCCAACTACAAGGTTTGAGTCCTAAGACAGTTGGCCTAAAACTCACTATGGGTACACATGAGCGTGCACGTCTGGAAGCCTGAGGAGAAAATGAATGAAGACAACCTAAATGTTGCTACTGATTTCTCACTTTCCTTCTCTCTTCAGCAAGTGCCTGAGGCCTATAGCATATTAAGAAGAAAAAAAAAGACACTCAATGCTTTATCATAAAATGGGCTTTATCTCAGATGACTCTGCCGATCTGTAGGCTAATTTTAAGCATTCTGTACGAGTTTTAAGGTGGCTAGACTAAGCTATAATGTTCAGTATGTTAAGCATATTAAATAAAATTTTTACCAGTGGGTTTTTAAATTTATTGCAGGACATGTGACCTTGACAAAGAGGGAAATGGAGAAAGTCCTCCCCATAGGGATGCCACACCTCAATTTTTTAAGTCTCTTCTCAGGACTTTTGGCATGCACACCTCTTTAGCATGCTTTACAAGCCCTGAGATCTGTAACTCAAACTACTTACCGAGCAATGTAGGAGATAGAGGAGCCTTAAACACTGAATATCTAACTGGATGGCCAAATCTATGGTATTCTCAGAATTTCTGGTATCTGATTAAGATGCTGAATCCCCACATGGCTGACCTTGGTTCAAGTCGTGGACCTGGCGGCTTGCGTTCTCACGTTCCCTCTCTCTCTCTTTTTGGTCAAGTTCAACAATAATAATAAATAAATAATTAAAATATTTTCCCCCTTAGGGCCTTTATGCTTAACAAAGCGGAAAAGAAGTGATAGTGAGAAATTACCCTCCCAGGGAGGTGACCATGACATAATTCCTTCTTCTCTTGAGATTTCAAGAACCCACGTGTGTGGCCTGATTTTCAAGTCAAATGATCTAGGACTGGAACTGAAGAGTTGGCCATATGGGATTCCATACACCTTAACGTCCATACCACTTGCTGGGTCCCATCAAAACTATCTATAATAGATTCAGTTCAGGGACCAGCAGTTGGTGTAATGGCTATGTCGCTGGACTCCCATGCAGGCGCCCGTTTTTGTGTCCTGGACACTGTGGCTTAAACTCACGCCAGGCGTGTGTGCATGTCCAAGACCCCACGGAGAATGGAAGAGAAGGGATTGCGGGGTAGCCATCACCCTGAGGGATGGTTTCTCGCTTTCAGTCAGAATGTTTCTCTCTGTCTTTCTGGTGAGCACACGCTCCTTATAGCAAAAACTTCTCCAAAAATAAAAACAAATCACTACTTTAAAGTATCAACCTTCAATTCACAGTTATACAGTTAAAATAAGAGTGAAAGGAGTTGAATACTAGTTTCTAATTCCAGAATGATAAAACTTTAAAAAGATCAAAGCTATGAACATATAATATTCCATCCTTAAAAAATTACGAATAATTAGTTCATTAACACTTGCTCTTACTGGCAACTGCATTTTTACTTACTTATTGATAAAGGGTCTAGAATTTTAGAATGCTTTGAAAGAATTTAGCAAACAAACCAAAAAAAGGTGGAAAGGTCTTACTAAGAAAAGATGTTCTGGGACCAGGGGGTATTGTAATGAGTTTAAAACTCATGCTGGTTGTGTGACCGCGAGTGTCAAGATCTCATAAGGGACCACAGTGTGCCCCCCACACCCGTGGGGCAATTTTTCACCTTTTGTCTCAGTGGTGAGTATGTATGTTCTATAGCGCCAATATAACAACAACAACAACAGATCTCTTGGGGGAAAAAAAGGTGTTCATTATCATGTAGTGACTAAAATTTAGTTTTCACAAAAATTAGATTACATCAGCAGTCTAAAAAGGGAAAATAAAGACATTCTATTCTGATCTTTCTTGATTTAAAAGTATTACTATGGGTCCAGCAGGTGGCGTGGTGATTAAAGGCGCTGGATTCGCACATTGCTGACCAGAGTTTGAATCCTGGACCTGCTGGCTTGTTTTGCCCTTTTTCTTTCTCTCTCTCTGCTTAAATTAAATAGTTAACAAATGGAATTAAGCAAATAATTAATTATTTTAAAGGGTTACTGTTATTTTTTTAGGTACTTACATTAATGTCCCTTTCATGTATTTCATCTACAATTACATGACTGATTCCTCGAATGCCTGCTTCCAATTTTCTGAGGAGCACACCTTCAAAAAAAAAAAATAACAATTGGAGATGTGTTTCTATGCTAATTAATGAAAAACTATTGAAGGTAAAGAAAACTTCAAAGCAGTTCATTCCCAGACAATCACATTCTAAATGAAATAACCTCATTTGACTGAAGAAAATAATCATTCATACATACATACATACATAATTACTCATGCATACATACTAGATATATATATATTTTTAAAGTTACTTATTTCTTTCACTGGGAGGAGGCAGAAAATCCCAGCAGGGCTTCCGCAGAGAAATCTTACCTTATGTCACAAGTAATAAACCTACCCAGTGTGCACAGGAGACCTTGAGACACAAACCCCAGTCTCTCCCACATGCCCTCAATATTTAGTACTTTACTTCTGTGCCACCATGCTGGCAATTTACAAATTTAAATTATTAAAAAGGTGTATCCTGGGGTCAGCAGGTGGTGTGGTGGTTAAGGGCACTGGATTCCCACATGGCTGACCACGGTTCGATGTGGCAACTTGCTCTCTCACTTTCTCTCTCTCTGCTCTAATTAAAATAAAGTTAAATAAAATAATTCCTTTAAAAAACTTTTAAAAACAATGTATTTTGAATACTTATGTTATTTTACTTCATTTCTCTAAACTACAACAACAGCAGGGACATCATAACTCTCCATGAAGACAAATAACTCTCAAATGTTCTACTTAAACAAGAATTCTAAGCCTGGCTAATTATTTCCAGTCATTTTGTTTTGTTACAAAGTTTCTTCACAAACGTCCAATTTTGAACCATGAATTAAAGACAAAAACACATTACTTACCTACAGTACAAAACATTATACTGGCATGAGGGCGGGGAAGTATAGACTCAAATCTAACACTATAGCCACAGCTTTTTCCAGGCTCTTCTCCTCTCTCATATGCTACTCGTTCAGCCACAGCAACTGCACTGATTCTCCGGGGCTATGAGGAAAAAAATTATACCAATTGGTGATGGGTTTCAAAAGTGTTACAGTAAATGTCCTATTGTCAAATCAGTAATTGTAGAATCAATAGCAATTAACTTCCAAATTTTATTGGGGGAGGGAAAGGACAAAAAATATTCTCACCTCTACGGCAGACACTTAAAATTGCAATTTTTGATTTGCATATAGGTCTTTGTTCCTCTAATGTGAAAACGTAAATAATACTTCAGTGATTTTTTTAATTACTTTACTTACTTTATTTATTTACATTTGACCGAAGAGGGAGATAATAAGCAAGATGTTTCCAATGAATATATTAGAAAATAAAGTAGAGAACTATAAATGTGGTTGTTTCCACAGGACTTCAGTAACATTTTCTTTTGTCTGACATTATAATAAAAAATAGTCTGTAATACATACACTATACAAAAAATGTTTTAATATACTATTTATGTCATCAATAATACTTCTGGTAAACAACAGACTCCTAGTATTTAAGATTTGTGTGGGGCTGGCAGGTTGCATGGTAGGTAGTAGTTAAGGTGCTGGACTCCCACATGGCCATCAGCAGTTAAAGTCCTGGACCTAGCAGCTTGCTTTCTACTTACTTTCCCTTTGTTTCTCTCTGGTCAAAATGAAAGCAAAAAATTCTTTAAAAAAAAAAAAAAATTATCTGTAAGTAGGACCATCAGATGGCCTAATGGTTACATTGTTGCGATCCCGGTTAGTCCACAAATTTTCCAGCTTAAAATTCACACTGAGCACACACACATGTGCCCACGATCCCAAGAGGCAACTAGAGACAGGATTGTGGTGTGGCAACACCCTGGGGAATGATTTCCCATTTTGTGTTGGTCTCCCTGGGGAGCCCACACACCTTATAGCAAAAATCTCTTTTAAACAAAAACAAATATTTAACAACCCAGCAGGGAGCGTGGTGGCTAATAGGCTGGACTACCATGTGGCTGACCATGGTTTCAGTGCCAGACCTGGTTGTTATGCTCTCACTCCTGCGCTACCTGGTAAATTAGAAAAACACTATACATAAAATTTTAAATTTTTAAATATATTTTTCCACTAAGTAGTGGTAAGTGACCCATTAAGTCAGACCTCAACATTTTTCAAGCATCAACTGTTTACTGCTGTTTCTAGCAATAAACTTGAAGAACTGCAGGTTATTTTTTAAGGGTCGAGTCAATATCTGATTTTTATAAATATTCTTCTTAAAATGTTCAATGTCTTCTATGTACACAATACCATCTCCATGCAGAACATGACCTGCTTCAGGTACAGTTATGCAGGAATAATTAGTTATCTGTACTTCTTGATAAATGGTCTTTACTTTTACAATGCTGAGATTTTAGCTAAGAACTCATCAAGGACATGTAGCCAACAATCTTTTTTTAAAGAATTATTTGACTTGACTATTTGTGTATATTAATTTGAATAGAGGGGGACAGAGAGAGGGAGGGGAAATAAGAACACTGCCAGTTCCAAGACTTGAACTGCAGTCAGCCTTGTCTAGCGTCCTTAAGCACTATGGCACCTGCAATACAGTTTTTTTCCCGAGAGAGGTTGTTGCTATAGGGCGCATACGCTCTTCAGAAAGACAGAGACAGAACATGAGAAATCACCCAGTGTAAGCTCATGCCACCATGTCCGGGACTCGAACCATGGTCAACTTACATGGAGTACAACAACATAGCCATTACATCAACTGCTGGTCTCACTATGCTAGGTTTTAATGACCACTACTTCCTTTAGACTAAACTATCTTTTTTATGACTATTTAAGAACTGGATAAGGATATTGCAAGGTACGTCACCACTTTCTCTAAAACTTTAGCTTTTACGTAAGAAAATTTAATGACCTATTTACATATTAATATAGCTTTAACATCCTTGGACGATTCGTGGGAGAAAAATTATTTACAGACACAGTACTCTTCACGTCAGTAACCCTGAATACGTGTTAACCGAAGGATAAGCTTTGTATTTGATTATCAACATAAAAGTTCTAAAGGGGAAATGGTATTTTAATAAAGACACAAAATAATCAGAAAACTTTCTGGGTTCTTTTGGAAAAGTTGCTTGCATTCGCTAACACCCCCATTTCTCGTGGTCTTTCCTACAGTTTTCATAACTTACATCATACTTCCAGAGCTCCATTTCTAAGTATCTTTCACTATTCATTAGATAGTACAAATATTTAATAGTCCACAAAGATAAAAAACTAAGACTGGAGACTTTCAAGATAATTAAAATCTGTGTAACAGAACATCATTTTTAGACCATGGTTGAGACCATGGTTACACATATTTACACTTTAAAACAGTAGAAATCTTTTCCTCTCCATGTCAATTTCAGAGGTACTCTCTGCTTGAAAACAAGTGATGAAGTTAAGCAAATATTAATTCCAAATCTAATCCCTTTTCTAATTTATTGTTTCTTCCATTGCTATAACTTTTGTTTCACGGGGACTATAAAACATGTGAAAGATAACATAACTGAATTAAGTGATATTAGTTAGATGTACTGGTAACGAAAGTGAAGAGACAAGAAGGGGTGAGATAGTGGCAGAGTAGTAAACACAATGTTCGGTAAGGCAGATCCACATTGGATGTTTTTGAAATTACAGAGACTGCAATGAACATGAGGCACATGCCCACAATGCAAGACTGGTTGAAGTTGTACTGGATCATGTTATGAAGACACCACCTTCACGTTATCTCACGGAGAAAATTTCAAAAAGTGTGTATGTGTTAAAAAAAAAGTGTGTATGTGTGTGTAAGGAGGTTAGTTTAAGTCATTCTAATAGAGTATTTCCTTTTTAGGTTTTTTTAAGAGTGGTTTTCAGTATAGGGTGCCTGTGCTTGCCAGAAAGAAAAAGAGATGAGGCAGAAAGCAAGAAATCACCCCCCGGGGGGGAATAACCACACCATAATCCCTTCTCCCTTTCTCTTAGGCACATATGCCTGGTGAAAGTTTAAGCTATTAGGTCAAGGACTTGAACAGTAGTCAACCATGTGGGAATCAACCAACATACCCATTATGCCATCTGTTGGTCCCCTTAATTTTTTTAAATGAGATTTTTACTACAAGTTGCTTGTTCTTATCAGAGATAGAAAAATAAAATGAGCAAACACTCCCGTGGGTGGAAGCCATGCCACAATCCCTTTTTTTCTTGAGATTTTGGGCATGCACGTACACATGCCTGGTAGGATACAAAATTATACAGAAATACATCGGTAGGGAAGCTCAACTGGTCTACAAACTGAATCGGCAGGCGCAAAACAAGACTACCTTATCTTGTTTGATGAAATTGATGCTATTGGAGGGGCTAGCTTTGATGATGGCACTGGAGGTCCTATTTGGATGGTTTTGATTCTCGAGGTAATATTAAAAGTGCTGACAGACACTAACAGGACTAATACTTTATATCCATCACTGATGAGGCCAACAAGATTAGACAAAAAAATTGAATTTAGCTTGCCTGATCTACGTTGGACTCCCATCTTTAAGATTCATGCTTGTTCAATTAGTATTGAAAGAAATAGAATATTTGAACTGTTAGCATGATTGTGTCCAAACAGCACTAGTGGGACCAACGGATTGCACAATGATTATGCGGCTGGACTCCCATGTAATTAACTGTAGTTCAAGTCCTGAACCCACACTGGCTTAAAGCTCATGCAGGGTCCATGGGTGCCCAAAATCCTATGAAGAGAATGGCAAAGGGATTGACGTGTGATCATGCTCCCTGGGATGGGGGGTAATTTCTTGCTTTCTGTCTTTCCAGCAAGCACTGTGCCCTATACCAAAAATCTCTCTAAAAACAAACAGCACTGGGGATTAGATAAGCACCTGCGTGGAAGCTGCTATGTCTGCAATCAAAGCATGGTGAAAAAATTCTAAGATGGATTTCTTGGAAGCTGTAAGAAAGATTATTAATTATACAAATTCAGTGCTAGTCTTTGCTATATGGCACAACTCATATAACTGAGTCTAGAAGGCTTTGAAATGAAAGTACTTCTTTAGAAAACCTATCCTTATATTGACTTAATAACCACTTTAGACAAAAAAAAAGATCGCTTCAAATTATATGCTTTCCAACGCTCTTTATAGTAGAAAGATGACATCTAATGTTATTAGGCAGAAAAGCTTGTTTCAGAGTATTTTTTTTGATTCACTACCATTTAGAAATTGTGTACCACAGAAAGTGCTTGATTGCATTACATACTTTAGGTATATGCTAGCTGGGTGCTTCGCACGGCTTATCCCTTTGCATCTGCCTAGTCACTGCGTGAAGGGGATCAATGGATCTTCATCTACTGGATGGTGAAAATTTCTACCTATCTTACCTGTAGAGGCAAAACTGGGTTTGAGGTTGAAGTTCTGTAATTTTAATATGTATAATTCTATAATGCTCTTCTCATCAAAAGCATACCTTAGGTATAAGACTACATGCATTACAATAGTTTTTGCCTCCACTATGTTGAAAAATAAAGCTTTGGCTGTACCCTTGTTAAAGTGGAAGAAACATTTGGTATCTTATGTTTTTCTTTACCATGAGTGATTTTCAAAATCAGCTGAGAAAAATTAAGAGATTTCAGTGAATGGTGAAATGATTTAGGTAAAGGAAAATTCAGAAGATCCAGCATGGGCTTCATGCTGAAATGTTATTATTTCCATTTTATAAATTAGTAGCTTAAAATGATAACCTGGGACTAGCAGATGGCATAAGGGTTATGTTACTGGACTCTCGCACAATTGAATGTGGCTCAAATTCTGGACCCAGTGGTTTGAAACAAACACCAGTCATGTGTGCATGCCACCCCAAACTCCCAAGAGGAGAATGGAGAAGGAATTGCAGTGGGGGCCACCCCTCAGTGGGTGATTTCTCACTTTCAACCTGGTTTCTCTGGAGAGCACACGTGTCCTTTATCAAAAGTATTTTTGAACATTCATTTTTTGGTAATACTTTGACAATATTTCAAAATATTCTTAAATTATTGCTTTAGAATCCTCAAAAAAAATTATTCCAGAAATTCTACTTTTTAACCTAAGTATGAAATTTTCAGTAATCAAACACTGATGCAACAAAATACTTTTAGCCTCCCTAAATCTCTAGATACTATAAAATATCTAATCAGGTTATAGTATAGCTATACCATATGTTTTCTGAGTTTACTTTACATAAAGAACTTATTCTTAAATGATGTAGCATGGAGTACATATAGCATTGATAAAATGTTCACAGAAAGTATTAATACACTGATTTAAATCCTTAATTTTAGTTCACTTCTCATAGCTCTCAAAGGTAGAAAACACTTTCCTAATTTTCTGCATGCAAGCCATTTCATTGATTTTTATCTGTAATAGAATATGCATACAAATGAGGGGTGAAGAGAATATACATGCTTAAGTGGAAAGAATGTAAGGGAACACCATTCTCCAGCTGTCACTTTGCTGTGATCCCTATTCCTAAGCCCTTCAACCTGTTATGATCTGGGGCAGACATGAAGACACCTGGTATGTTTTAAGACTGACCCAGGATTGGGAACCAGCAGTTAGCGTAATGGCTAAGGCGCTGGGATCCCACGTAGGTTTACGCGGTTCGCGTCCCGGACACGATGGCTTAAAACTCAAGCCGGACGCATGTGCGTGTGTGCCCAAGATCCCGAGAGGAGAATGGAGGAGAACGGATTTGCGGCGTGGCCATCCCCTCTGGGGAGTGATTTCTTGCTTTCTGTCTCTGTCTCGCGAGTGCACGCGCCCAATAGGGAAAAAAAAAAAAAAAAAAAAAAACTCTCAAGACTGACCTAGGATCCAAAGCCATGTTTGGCCCCATATCTTCCAGTACTGCAGTTCAATTTACAACTATGCCGCAGTGCTTAATAATACTCCTAGCACAGTCACAGAAGTTTTTAGTAGCTTGACATTGAATGGCTTAAAGGCACAAACGAGAGTTTAGTTAGTTGAAAATTTACACTAAACTGTTGATAAAGATAAGGGTTATGATATGATATATTCATGTTTCATTCTAACCCATAACACTAAACTTTTGTCCTGTGCCTTGGGATAATACACTTAAACCAAGAACAAAAAAAACTCCTAAGAGAGACTGACTTCATTTGGTTTCTTGTATGGATATGAGTGAAAGAAAAAAGTAACTAGCAATAATATTACTATTCAACTAGCGCCAGCCTACTATTTCTATTTCAGACTGCATTAACAGAATTACATCTTAAAAAATACATTAAAAACTGGAACCAGTGATGGTTATGTCATTAAACTCCCACATAGTTGAATGCGGTTTGAGTCTCAGACCCAGCAGCTTATAACTCATGTTGTATGCTGTTGTCCAAAACCCTGAGAGGAGTATAGAGAAGGGACTGCAGTGTGGCCATCACTGCTGGGGGCTGATTACTCACTTTTCCTCTCCGTCTCTCCATTGAGACCACAAGCCATATAAAAAAAAATCTAACTAAAAAAAATAGTATAAAGGGCCAGCAGGTAGCATGGTGGTTAAGGGGCCTAGACTCCCACGTGGCCATCCTTGGTTTGAGTCCTTGACCTGTCTGCCTGCTTTCTTTCTCTCATTTTTACAGTCTCTGGTCAAATGAAAAAGAATAAATTAAATTTAAATAAATTAATCCCTTTAAAAACAAAAAAAGAACAAAGTGTATCTTACAATAAACTGCATACTCAGAACTTCTGTATTTCATGTAGGATGGTGATTATAGTCACAATCTTAGAGTCTATCTTCATGGCTAACTATGGATGTTTGCAATTAAAAGTTCCTAACAGGAAACTACACAGGTTTTTAACATGTTGAAGATTTACTATAGATTAAGAGATATCAGACTAATTGGGAACAAGTACTAGGAACAATGAAAAAGGAAACCACAGGGGATAATGAACGTGAGTCCTGGACCTGGTGGCCTTAAAAATCATGCTGGGCACATGTGCCTGCATTCCCTGAAAATCATGTTGGATGTGTGTGCACATGTGCCCAAAATCCCAGGAGAATGGAGTAGGAACTACAGCATGGCCATCACCCCTGGGATCTGATTTTCTTTCCTCCCTTTCTCTGTCTGGCTAGTACATACACCATTTAAGAAAAATAATAATAATGATAATAATAATTTGGAAAGTGGGAAAGGCAGAGCAGAGACTTATGGTTTCTCTTTTAGATCTCTTCAAGATCCCAAGAGGAAAATAAGAGATTGTGGTGTAGCTAGTTATACTCTCCTGGGAAGTGGAAGGGTGGGTAATTTCTTTCTTTCAGTCTCTCTGGCAGGTACACAGGCCATACAGAAAAAAATGTTTCTTTAAAAACAAATTATTTAACTTTATTTATTCCTTTGTTTATTTCAATTTAACAAGAGAGGGACAGACATGGGGGAAGAAATCAAGTTTCCAGGACAGGTGGCTTGAACCATGTGGGAATCCAGTGCCTTTAAACACCAGGTCACCTGATGGAGTCCAAAAAATCATTCTTTAAATAATAAAAAATAAAAACACTTGTGAAAATTTTCCTGGCGTTGGTAAAGGAAATTATGAGAACAGAAGAAAGCTAAGGATTGGGCCAGTGGGTGGAATGGTGGTTGAGGCATTGATCTTTCACATGGCTGACTCAGCACATCTAGTCCTGGATCTAACAGCTTCAGGATAATGCTAGGCACTTGTGCATGTATCAAGAATCCTCCATGAAAGCCTTTTGGCTGGAACCGCCATCTTCCAGTAATAAATCAAAATAACGATCACAAAAGCAAAGAGGAGAGGCACTCGATACATGTTCTCTAGGCCTTTCAGAAAACATAGAGTCTACAAGAAAGGTGATATTGTAGACATCAAGGGAATGGGCTCTGTTCAAAGAATGGCTCACAAATGTTACCATGGCAAAACTGGAAGAATCTACAATACTGTTGTCATAACAGTGCCAGTATGCTATTGGCACTGCTGTGAAAAAAAAATTAAGTGCAAGACTCTTGCCAACTGAATTAATGTGCATATTGAGCATATTAAGCATTCTGAGATCAGAGATAGGTTCCAAAAACGTGTTAAGAAAAATGACCAGAAAAAGAAAGAAGCCAGAGAAAGGTGCCTGGGCTCACCTGAAGCGCCAGCCTGCTCAACCCAGAGAAGCACACTTTGTGAGAACCAATGGAAAGGAGCCTTAACTACTGTAACCTATTCACTATGAATTAGTGGCATGATGGGTGACAAAAACAAACTAATTTGTGGTCTATAAAAATGTTTTCCTGAAGTGGGTAGAATTATGTTACCTCCCCAAAGCTCATTTTTATTGGGCTAATTCATTTTCTAATATCTTTATTCAAATTCAGTATTTTTTTCACCTCAAAGATGTTAGGTAGTTTATACAACTAAACACTCACGTTGGTTAGGAAAAAAGTCCCCAGGAAAGAGAGTGGACATTGTGGCATGGCTACTCTCCTCCACAGGAAGGTCTGTGGGGAGTTCTCACTTCCTTCCTGTTCTAGTGAATACTTGCACTCACCCTTTGCCTTAAACAAAAAGAGAAGCATGGATCCTTTCCCAGAAAATGCATTGGGATGTCGGAAAATTTGTTACGTGTTTCCTTACATGAACAACTTAAAAGATGATCATTTTTAGCAGAAGACATCAATCCCAACATGAAACATCCATTCATTTTTCCAAGTCAAACCAAAACTCTTGTATTTACACTAATTATAAAACATTGTCAGTTTCAGAAGTATATTTTTATATGCATAAATAAATGCATATTTTTGTTTGTTATTTCAAAGTTCACCAATTACATTCCCCAGGTTAAGTATTCTTAATCTGAGTTTGGAATCTGCCTGCGAAATAGCACCTTGATAGAAATATTGAGTTAGTACCAACATTGTATTGAAATAGTTATAAGGTAAGCAATCTGAGGGGAGACGGGTTTTTAATACTGCTTTATCTGAGTTTATATTAAGCTTTTATATTAGTTTTACAATCTATCAAGACAAGACTAGATATAATACTGCTAACAACTTCATGTATTTCTGAACCTCAAATGAGTTATTAAAACAATAAACTATTTAGAATACAACAAGCATTCAATAAAAACAAACTACTACATGTTTTGTCTCTGCTTGCTCAGACTTTTTTTTTTTTTGGAGAGGTTTTTGCTACAGGGTACGTGCACTCTCCATACAGACTGAGACAGACGTAGAGACAGAAAGCGAGAAATCACCCCCCAAGGGGGATGGGCACGCCGCAATCCCTTCTCCTCCATTCTCCTCTTGGGATCTTGGGCACGCACACACGCCCAGCGTTGAGTTTTAAGCCACCGGATCTGGGATGCAAACCGCGGTCAACTACGTGGGAGTCCAGCGACATAGACATTACACTAACTGCTGCTCAGATTGTTTTTGATGCATTAAGATGCTAAGATACAAGACCAGTGTTATGACTGTTGCTGTACTCCCATGTAGTCAACTGGGTTTGAGTCGGGGGTTATGCCAGACACGTGTGCATGCATGCCAGGATCCCAAGAAAAGAATAGAGAAGAGATTGAGGCATGGCCTTACCAGCAAGGGGGTGGTGGTCATTTCTCGTTTTCTGTCTTTCTGGTGAACACACACGCCCTATAGCAAAAACCTCCCAATAGAAATAAATGCAAAGGCTAAGATACAGTACCAAGATTAGGATTTAAAGTAAAGAAGTCTTTCTTGACTTGTTCCTAGGCCTAAAACCTTTACTAGAAAAAAATCCCCTACATAAAAAAGATATTTTTCCTTTTTGACCTCAATTGACCTAATACTTAAAACAGTTTTAAGAACATTACATTGGGACCAGCAGGTGACTTGCTTTCCCACTCTCACTCTCTGGTCAAATTAAACTAAATCAGTAAGTAAAATTAAATAAATGAAATTAATTCTTAAAAAAAAAAAAGGAACATTACATGACTACAAAAGGAAGATGATCTAAACCTAGAATGAGTAATAGTTGGAGTTTGACCTTAGGGATTTCTAATTCAATCTATCCACACACCAGCATCACAATTGCTTTGCAACTTACCTGAGTTACAACAATATTACACTCTGCTGCTCGGTCATTCTGGATAAAATCATCTAGAATGAACTGGGGAACTTGTGTGGTTTTACCACATCCAGTAGCCCCTCGGATGATAACAACTGAATTTTCACTAATTGCTTCCAGGATTTCACTTTCAAACTTCTTCACAGGTAGTAATTCTCTCTCTTGTAAGATCTATATTAGAAAAATCGTACCTCAGTCAAATTACCATCAATATATACATTAAAAATTACCTTAATCCTTAAACTGGCATCTTTATAAAAAGTTTCCTTTTGCACTGAATATGTAAAACATATTTTTCCATAAAAAATGTTTGTATCTTTAACAGAACTGCCTTTCTTCACTGAAATCTTTTAGTCTCATCCACACCCTTATTTTTTCCCCTGAAAATTCCAAATGCCTTCCCTTTTATTCTAAAATGTAATATGGTTTTATTTCAAAAGTACAAAAAAGCAAACAAAAAAATCGCAAATCTCCCCCTTCATATTCTTAAATTTGAAAAGGAAGATACCCTGAACCCTCAAGGTTCAGCATTACCCTTAGAAGTAAGTAGGGTTGGCAGTTCCGAAGCTATCTTTCTTTAATTTACTCTTCTTAAAGGGCAAGATAAATAATTCACTGTCCTGTGCCCATTCTTAGGTCCTGAAGCACTGACCATCTACCACATACATGTCTGTGTAATGATTAAAACTTTAGACTTACAGCTTGCAAATCATGATCTTGTTCCAGCTGGTACATTAATTCATTCTTGAGGTCTGTGCTTATTTGTTCCGGAGTAGCCTATTAGAGTAAAGGCAATAGACAGATCACATATCTCACCTTTATACCGAATCCTTAATTTTTATCCAAACATACTAATATGACATATTTGAGTGTAAAACACAAGATTCACTGATCTCAGAATCAATGTTGTACTCACATAAGCCAGGGGTCCCTCATCAATGTTGCTGCTAGTCCAAGGATTCCAATTGGACTGTGGAGGTGACCAAGGAACCACACCAACTTGGTTTTGTCGCTGGGATGGTTCAAAGTGAGCCAATTTACCAATGTTGAGTATAACTGGCACAGAAGGATCTTCAGGCTATTAAAAAAGATGATTAACAAATTCTGAGTTGCTTCCCTGATTTAACAACATTCTATCTAAACGTGACTAAATAGCTGTTTGCTTACCGGGGGCACGATCTCAAGATTTAGCTCCTGAATGGTATTTTGCAACTGAAGCTCTAAATCTTGAGAGATGTTAACTTTGTATGGCTCCACCTACCAAAAAAAAAAAAACCAATCATTATGTAATATATATATGAACCCTACCCAAATCTGTTGTACTACAGTAAGGACAAGAGTATACAGCTAACAGTAAGTCCACAATAATCTTACACTAAATTAGTTCCTTTTAGAGAAATAATTACTTTCCACTATAAACATAACATCATATCAGAAACATTAATTAGTATGGCCACTTTCAATTCTTAAAGAGCATGGTGAAGGCTTATTGCATGTGCATCCTGGGGGGGAGGGGTGATTTCTAGCTTTCTTTCTCTCTGGTGTGCGTGGGTGCTCTATAAACATAAAGCTCTTTTAAAAAGTCAAAGTACTAGGGGACCGGCAGTTAGTGTAATGGCTATGTCGCTGGACACCCATGTAGTCGACTGCGATTCGTGTCCCAGACCTGGTGGCTTAAAACTCACACCTTGCACATGTGCACATGTGCCCAAGATCCCGAGAGAATGGAGAATGGATTGCGGCGTGGCCATACCCCCAGGGGGTGATTTCTCTTTCTGTCTACAGAGTGCACATGCCCTATACCAAAAACTACCCCCCCCAAAAAAAATTTCAAAATTTTGCTAAATATTAAACAATATTCAACCTTTTGTCAAAGTTTAAAAAGGATTTATGTATTACTGTTTCTAAATTTGTTTTAAATTTTCTGCAGAGAAAGAATGTGCAGGTAGTCACAAAAGTAACAAATGAGCCACCAGGTTTGGGACTCAAACTGCAGTGGGAGTCTAGCTCCTTAACCACTACCAAACTACCTGCTGGCTCCTGATTTTAAGCGTAAAATCTCTCACTGGACTACTAAAGACTAACCGTTTCTCCTTCTTTCTTCTTTGTAAGTCCAGAGTAAGGTTCAACCACTCCAAGATGGTACAGTTGTCTGACAAGTGACAGGGCACAGGACTGTGCTGCTAATTTCTTATTTGATCCATGTTCACGTGCAAAAATCCCTGTAAAGAAAGAATTACCAAATACAGAAAGATAAATTGCTGAGTAAATAAACTCATCACAAACTAGTGGCTTAGATTCAGCCAAAAATCCTCCTGTTTTCCTATGTTAAATAAATGTGAGACAGAAAATTATTAACTGTTTTATCTTATACAGTTAATTTTCTATCAGACTAGGTTCATAGTCCTTTACAGTCTCTACTCAAAGCCTTTTTATGAGATGAATGTGTTCAAGCAATGACAAATAGGTTACATTCTTCATATCCTTTTGAAAGCAACAGAAGCTGAAAAAAGGTATCTTCACTGTGTCTCTGTATTAAGTTAATAGAACGAAAAAAATATTTGGGACTATCAACTTTTCTTGGTTCCCCTCTGGCTGCCGAATAACTCATTTTTAGAGAACAATCGACTGCTTAATAGAGGAAGAAATCTGTTCAGAAATGTTACATATTATATACAGAAATATATATATAATAAAAAATATTTGTTTAACCCTGATGATCACATTAGAGGGATAATGGAGTTAAGACAATCTTGATCCTCTATCTCTTAATACCCACCAAATTGAAGTTAAGGATAAGAAACCCAACATCATCTCCCAATCAATCAAAGGTTTGATTCTATCACACAAGTCATATACTAAATTTAAATCCATAGTGCACAGTGAAAAATGCTCAACTGAAAGCATCTTTGGCCTTTTCAATATGCAAGTTCAGTAAATTGAGTCCCAATGAAGCATCTGATTCATTAAAAGGTACAAAACCTGTAACAACACTAGGTAAACTGGACAACTTCCTTATCTTTCAAGCAAATGCAATACCTGCCTGAAATGTACTGCCTAACAGTACAAAATATAGGAATAATTTCTTAGCCACTTAAAGGCTTTTGCCATAAGGTAGGTGGCAACTGAGAGGGAAATTGAGAAATCACCACCACTCAGGGCCAAAGCCATGCAATCTCTTCTCTTCCATTCTCCTCTTGGGATTGTGGGCATGCACACACATGTACCCCATGTGAGCTTCAATCCACCAGGTCTGGAACTCAAAATTCAGTCAGTCTTGTGAAAGTCCATACCACCTGTGGGCCATTTATCTTAAATTTTTTTTAACATCATTAATAACCCTTCAATCTATTGCTTAAGAGTTTCCTCAAGCTTCTGTGAGATATATATTTGGTTTGCATTCTTAAAATTTCTGAAAGTTTAAAATAATATATTTAAATATGCTAGTAAGTGATCATTATCAGTGCCTAGGTAGCTTTAGGATGGGCACTGGTTCATGAATAGATTAAGGCAGAATTATACTGGGAAGGTTGAGACTTTCAAACTCTAGAACTCACCAACCTCCAAGAAAGGAAGAAAAATGAAAGGTTAAAATTATTACCAGGGGTCTGTAATTTACTGTATCAAGCATACATAATGAAACTTCTATTAAAAAAAAAATTTAAAAGAGACCAGCATTTAGTGTAATGGCTATGTCGCTGGACTCCCATGTAGTTGACCGCAGTTCGAGTCCTGGACCCAGCAGTTTAAACGCACGCTGGGGGCGTGTTCTTGTGACCGAGATCCCAAGAAGGGAAAGGAGGAGAAATTGTGGCATGGCCATCCCCCTTAGGGGGTGATTTCTCGCTTTCTGTCTTGTTTCTGGCAAGCGCACCCGCCCTGTAACAAAAACCTCTCCGAAAAAAAAGAAAAAAACTATGGAAAGACAAAGTCACCAAGTGGAACAGTGGTTAAGGCAGCAGGATCCCACACAATACTGGAAGAGTTTGAGTCTTGAACCAGGTAGCTTAAAAAACCCAAAGGGCATGTGTGTGTACATGCCCATAATCACAAAAGGAGAAATGGAGAAAGGATTGCAGGATGATCATCTGATCTGATCATGTGAAATCATCTGACTTCAATCCTCTATAAACCTTGAGTTTAACCTATACAAGCTGAAACACATTTATGTTTAAAAAAAAAAAAAAAGGAAATAATATTTGTAAGTTCTTTGACACTGGCCAACTCCTTCCTAATCATCCTACCACCTTACCTTTAAGATATTACATTAGCACAGTTATTTTTAATGAGCAAACGGTTAAGAGTGGGCCTCTAAATTCACACGCCTAACATTCTAAAATATCCTAATTACTATCTTATGCATTGTACTCATTTGATAATACACCTAAATATATATAGCTCAGGACTATATATGGTAAAACAAAAAGTCTACCTCTCTATCAAGACTCAGAAAGAACATCAGGGAAGGATTAATACTTACTTCTGCCCATGTGCTTGATATAAATGGTCATTTCTGCAATGAAGCTCCTGTAAACAACACATACAAACAAGATTAGATATTTTACTGTTAGAATTGACTAAATCCGTTAGAATTGACTAAATCCAGGTCTCCCACATGAGGCAGGCTTTCCAACTGCTTAGGCAAATCACAGCCAAGAAATCACTGAAACACTTACTTTTCTCCAATCCTAGAATAAAGTATGTAAACTTCAAATATCCAACATAGCACCAAATAACTATAATCAAAGTTGATGAGCCAATTGTTCACGAAAAAAAAAGTTAGTGTTTTAGATTCTATATTTACTTACTCTTATTCCAATCGTAGGAGTCTGAATAGCTAGAATACATTAAATGAAAAAGAAATTTTCCACTTTGCTTAGAGCCAAGAAATAAAGGCCCCAAACTCTCCAAATTAGTTAGAAGTATTTTAAGGTTAGGCCATCGGCCACCATTAATGACTGTAGTCTGTTACAATAAGGTGAAATATGCAATCCCGCACGTGCACATACAAACACTTGGTGCATATCAGTGGCTCCTCAGGGTTCTGACATCTGCCTGCAGTTGGAAGAAGCCCTTGGTAACAAAAAACTTAGCCTTTATTTATTACATTTATCTATATCGGGTCCTGGAGAACAAAATGTATTTTTTAAACATTACAGCTAATACTGCTAGCCAATTCTAGGGAATGAATTTAGGTTTTAGCAAGGGGGAAACTGTGCTTTGAAAACTACACATTCTGGTCCTTCCACTGCTCAGGTACATTCTAATCTTGTCTATGCGCTGTAAATAAAAAGTTACGGGAGGCTTAAAAAAAAATATGTTAGACTCCTTCCTATACCTCTTGTGAACTGACCTTCATGCACAGCGGCTTCAGGGGTCAAAGGCCACTGGCTTTCAGGGAAACAACATCCACCCTTTCATTAATGACACCGATGCCAGTATGTTTCTCAGCCAGGCTTAAAGTCAGCACTCAATCTCATTCTCCTCCACCTAGGGGGAACAGCGACACCAGAAATCAGTTTACAATAGTTTCCCATGTGATTGCTTAGTTCAGCCTAAGCAGCAGCACATGTGTGTATGAACACAGACCTCTGGTGTTGCTGTCCATTATGCCTTTAAATAAAGGACATACAAAGAGCAATGCAGTCCTAGCTCCCCAAACTGTTTTTGCCTAGTCATGTCCTGAATTCTTAACTTTTTTGCATCAGAAATCATTGAGATTCTGATATCAAAAATGTTTGAAACAATAAGGTTGATGCACTTAGGTATCTTATAGTTTTTAAAGTCACCAAGTGCTTACTAAGCCCAATTAGTTCAGAAAGATGAAATAGTAAAAAACCAAAAAAAAAACCAAATCAGAAAAAAACACACTTTCCTTTAGAACTGGAAGGTTTTTAAAAACACCAAAAATAAAATATCTGAGAATTCAGGACTGAACAGTGGGGAAGCAGAGGAACCATGCTCCAAATATAATTTGGTAAGTGTTCAAGTTTGATTTTAGTAATCATTATTTTAGTTCTTGAATGTATCCAAATATGGAAGTTTTTTTGATTTTTAATAAATTTATTTTGAATTTATTTTATATAATAGCGAATTGAGTTATTCAGAAGGTTTCCATTACAACCTCCCCTCACTTTCAATAAAAAGAGTGCCCCAATGAGTCTAATCCATATGAGCCTTCTTGGGAGTAATAATTACTACACCCTGGAATGCTCTCAGGAAGAACAGCAAGCAGGCTGAGAAACATACTGTCACTGTGAAAACAATCTACCTTTATATTTAATTTTATAAATTCAACAGGAAAAAGATAGCACTTGTTTAAATCACATACGAAGACTGAGGTCGCCCTTCTTCAACCTTATAATAAACCCTTAAATTTCAACAGGATGTAAGAATTAAACATTATCCAAAGGTTAAGTAAAATCTGAATTTTGATGGGAGACAATCTCCCTTTGAAAGGAGGCTTAAGTGTTGAAGGTTACCCATTAAAGTACACCAGAACTTGGAAGTACCTCTAATATACCACCACAGTGAACAAAGCCACCTCTAGCTGGCTCCTGACTCAATAAATGACAAACTGTCAGTTGTGGCTGTACCTTATGCCTCTCAGACCAAATAAAAGTCTAGAATCACCACGGCGGATTTTTACAACAACTTCTTACATAGTTCAAAAATCCACGTTAAAAACCATGGTTTTAAGGAAAACCATGGCTTTGCACGTTAAAACTAAATGATTATTCTTACGCAAATTAATGTATTTTTCAAGATTTACTGCTAACCCATGTAATGAGCCAGGACTTTCAAAAAATAGAACACATTCAACAAACATCCCAAACGTTCTCAACTTACTACATAAGAAAAAGAGTGAAACAAGCAAACCTGTTGTGATCAGGACCCACTTGGGTGTACTTATATTCTCCCTGGATCTTCTCCTTTTGGAAATACTGGTTCAGACGAGCCTTAGCATTTTCCAGGGTCCAATTTCCATGAAGCCCAGCATTTAAATCCACTTCTTCCGACTCTAAAGTCTGTGGAATCAATGATAATTAAATCTCACTGCCATAAGTTTGGCTTCATTATGCATACTCAAGGTACAGAAATCTGTAATACTATCTTTATACCGTTGTTTTTAACAATGTGAAACTGTTTTAAATAGTTTCCAGTCCTCATAAAAACTAAACCATCCAAAGGCCCTATAATTAGAATGACATTAATCCTGCTCAATATATGGTATTTAAATTGTTCCTAAGAAATTCTTCAAATATATTTTTTTTAAAAAGAACTATTATGACATTTTTACTATGAGTATTCACTAATATCCCGAGAAAATTACAATATCTAAAGCAGATAAAAACCTATTTCACTATCACTAGGAAAAAAAAAAAAAAAGTTTTTCCAAAGGCAATTTGAAGGCAATCTGGATTTAATAGATAGTTCAAGCTTATGTGCACTTGTGTGAACAAGCAGTCTCAAACCCTTAAAATAGCCACCCAATCTTTATTTATGAATACCCTAAACCTTCCTGTGATTTACGTTCCAAAATACATTTCCAAAGCAAACCTGTTTGACTCTCACTAGGAAAAAAAAAAAAAAAAGTTTTTCCAAAGGCAATTTGAAGGCAATCTGGATTTAATAGATAGTTCAAGCTTATGTGCACTTGTGTGAACAAGCAGTCTCAAACCCTTAAAATAGCCACCCAATCTTTATTTATGAATACCCTAAACCTTCCTGTGATTTACGTTCCAAAATACATTTCCAAAGCTATCAATATAAGATGTAGCCTTACCGCTTGGACTTCTTGTTCCTCCTTTTCTGAGTAGTAATCCTTCATGTTGGCTCCCCGGTCCCAGGGAGGCCCAGGAACACCATAGCCAGAGGCCCCAACTCCAGAATTATTTTCTATTTAACAAAAAAAAGACAAAAAAGATTATTCTCTTGTTAAATCAAACTCTAGAAAAACTCCATGCATTTTTAAGGCAATTTTTAATTTTATTTATAATCATTATTCTCTTTTACTTGAACAGAGACAGAGAAAGTGAGAAAGCAATCCACTGGGTCCTGGACTTGATCTGGACTCAGCCACGTAAGTATAGTTCCACCATGCGTCCTGCCAGCCCCCTAATTCTGAATGTTAGTTTTCCTTATTTACATATTGGTATTCCATGTTTTGAAATTCAATGTTTCATTTATTTATGAAGGGACTGAATTGTCTATGACTTATTTGAAAAGTGTACTATCACTGTAGCATAGGCCTAAATTTAAATTCCAAGGCTGATACGGCAGCAGAAGTCACTTTGCTAGTGAATGGCAGTTAAGTGACTTAAGATTCAGCACACATTATAAATGTAGCTTTGCTCTAAACTTTAAATGTGTGATTGACAGGCTGAACAATTTAACTGTTTAAGAAATACAACTCTCAGTAAGAAACTGCTGAAAATGTTGATGGATAAAAGGAGAAGCTGAAGAGATTTACAAAATAATACATCTTGATGAGAAAACAGAGTAACTAAAAACTTTAAACAGTATGGACTGAACTCTAAGTTTATTACATGCATTTTCCCACTTAGGCCTCAAAATAATCATTTGAGCTAGACAACATACAATACTAGATGTGAAAACAGGAATTTCAGCAGAATCCCACTTAATCTACCCTACAGCACACATCCCAGTGTAAAGTTTTGGTCATTATAGAATTTAACAATGAACTGGACTCCTAGGGAAAAAAGAAGTCTACAATATATTTGTTAAGAATAAATTAGTAACAAGACATTTCACTTAAAGAAGTGTTCTGTGTTGGCAAGTAGCATAGTGGTTAAGGGAACTGGACCCCCACGTGGCCAATCACAATTCAAGTCCTTAACCTGGCGAATCCCCCAGCACCACCCATCCCTATAAAAATACAATAAACAAGATAAAGTTAAATAACCCTATTAAAAAGTAAATAAAGGGGCCAGAAGATGGCCTGGTGGTTCTGGGCAATGGACTTCCACAAGGCAGATTGTGGTTTGAGTCCCCAACCTGGTGGCTTGCTTTCTCACATTACCTCTCCCTGCCTCTCTCTGATCAAACTGAAAAATAATAAAATTAAAATAATTCTTACAATAAACAAGTGTTCTAACCTGTCCAAAATCACTTAAAAATATTCAGTAAATGTAGCTATAGCAAAGAATTCGCTGTGCTATACTTTCTAAGAAAAATTAGTACTGAAGATGAAATAACCTGGTCATATCTGAAAATGTATGTAGGCCTGGACTGGATTGCCCCCACTCCTCTAGAAGTCTCAATATTATTTTTTTTAAGTACTTTATTGGGGGGACCAGCAGGTGGCATGGTGGCTAGAAGCTCTGGATTCCCACATGGTAAACTCTGGTTCAAGTCCTGGACCTGGCAGTTTGCTTTCTTTTTCCCTTTCTCTCTCTCTCTTTCTGGTAAAATTGAAAACAACAAACTGAATTAAATAATTCTTTTAAAAAATTTTATTGGGGACCAGGAATTGGCAAAACGGCAATGTCACTGGGCTCCCATGTAGTCAACTACAGCTTGAGTCCAAACCCGGTGGCTGAAACTCACACTGGGGGTGTGTGCCCAAGATCCCAAGAGAATAGAGAAGGGATTGCTGTGTGCCCCCCCCCCTCGGAGGGTGATTTCTTGCTGTCTCTGTCTTCCTGGCCAGTGCACATGCCCTAGAGCAAACCACCCCCACCCCACCCCCCAAAAAAAACCCACAAAAAAAACGCAAATGTATGGGCCAGCAAAGGGTGTGGTGGGCAGTGGGGGCTGGATCTCAGATAGCCAAATACAGCTTAAGTACTGGACTCAGCACCTTGAAAACACAATGGGCACTGTTCATGTATATGTACCCGGAATCCCAAGAGAATGGAGAATGAATTGTGGTATAGCCATCCACCAATTTCTCATTATTCCTCTCTCCCTCTCTCTCTCTGGCAAGCACATCTACCCAAAATTTAAAAAGGGAAAAGGGTCAGAGTTGGTGTGGTGGTTAAAACACTGGAGTCCCTTCATGGCAGACCGCAGTTTGAGTCTCTTAATAAAAAATTTATATAGGGTCCAGCAGATTTAGTAGTGCTTAAGGTACTGGATGCTTCTACATGGTAGACCACCATTTGAGTCCTGGACTTGGTGACTTGCTATCTCATCTTCTCTCTCTCTTTCTCTTGCTGGTCAAATTACAATAAATTAATTAAGGCCAGGTGACAGTGGTTAAAGCACTGAACTCTCACATAGCCAACCAGAGTTCGAGTTCTGGACCTGGTAGCTCACTCTCTCTCTGGTCAAATTCAAACTGAATAATCATAGTAAATAAGTAAATTCTTTAAAAGTTATATATGTAAATGTGTATGTGTGCATATAGAGGGAGAAACAGAAACACACAGACTGAGATCCTAAGTGAAGTCCTACTGTCTTTCATGAAGTAATAGAACTCTCTTTTCAAACCAAATGAGAAAGTGATGATAACCAAGGAAGACTATATGTACCTTATTCTCAGTCATGTGCATACACTAAAGTTACTTACCTGCCTTGAGAGCCAAATGTGGAGGAAGAGGTCCTCCCATGACTGACGGTGTATTTCCTCCAGAATTTGCTGTGGAGTCAGGCAAATCAGTGAGTGTAAGTGGAGGAGGTGCTACCTGCAAAAGGCAAAAGCACTTTGTGTCAGGGTTTCTTTCTTCAGAAGGACTGGTAAATTCTTTTAATATTTAAAGGAGGCCTGTTTGTCACCCCTCTTCCAATATCATCTCCATTTTCAGTGATTATAAAATTATTCAGGTCTCATTTTAGGAAGAAAAATTATCCATAACCAGGGCCTACAAGTTAAGGGCGCTGGACTCCCACATGGCTGACAAAGTTTCGAGTCCCTGACCTAGTGAATGGCTTTCTCTCACACGCACTCTGTCCCTCTCTAGTTGAATTACTATATTTAATTACCCATAATCCTCTACCTGGAACATTATATACATAGTACATAGAAATTTTTCCCATTAAAATATAAATCACTTGATTATTTTTCTACTTAATATTCATGAGTGTATTTAAACATTTAACAAGTTATCTTTTAGGGGTTTCCACATGTTAAATACTCTTGGAGCATCGGACACAACAAATAAGACTGATGTTCTGTCCCCACAGAGTTATCGATATATTATAATGGAAAGAGTAGTACAACAAAGAAATGCACATAACTAAAGTGCTAATTAATAATACGGAGAAAAGATTAAGTAGGAAAGAAACATAGGGACTCTGACAGAACTCCTTTGGGAGGGATTGTCACAGGGTCCACATGCTAGCTGGAGAGAGAAAGGGAATGTGAGCAATCAGCTACCAGGCAGAATGGCCAAACTGCAATCCCTTCTCCATTATCCTTTCAGGATTTTGACCTTGCACACATGTTCCCAACCTGATTTTCTAGCAAGCAGATTCCGGATTTGAACTGCCGTCCACCATGTGCTGAGTCTAGTGCCTTAACCACCATGCCACCTGCTGATCTCTGAGATAAGGATTTTAAGTCAACAGGAAGGTCGCATCAGTAAGGTGACATTTGACAAATAATATGAAGGAGGCAAGGAGTCAACTTAACTGCTGAGTCAACTGAAGTGACAAACTTCACTATTGTCTTTAGAGAATTACCACTGTTATTCCAACCTTCAGCAATCACCACCCTAACCAGTCAGCAGCAAGATTCTCCACTCGACCTTTAAGGCATAGGTGATTGCCAGCAATTTTTAGCAATAAAAGTTTTTGGTTTTTTTCTTTTTTTGGAGAGGGTTTTTGGCTATAGGGCACGTGCACTCGCCAGACAGAGACAGAGAAACAGAAAGCAAGAAATTATCCCCCTGGGGGATGATTGAGGCCACGCCTCAATCCCTTCTCCAGTCTCCTCTAGGGATCTTGGGCACACACGCACATGCGCCCAGCGTGAGTTTAAGCCGCTGGGTCCGGGACTCGAACCTCGGTCGACTACGTGGGAGTTCAGCGACATAGCCATTACGCTAACTGCTGGTCCCAATAAAAGTTTTTTTTTAATTTAGGATATGTATGTAGGTTCTATAGACACAATATAGTGCACAATGAATACACAATAAAATACAATGTAACTTCCCCTTCTTTTTAAGTCACCAGACCTACATGTACTTGCTAGAGAAGACAGAATGAAAGTAGCCTCCAGTAGGGTGCAGTTTTGCCACTCTTTTTCTCCAATTCTCTATCCTGTTTAGATTTTGGAGATGCAAACACATGTCCCTAGCAGGAATTAATTCTTGAAAAACATAATGAAATAATTCTTTCCCCAAAAATGCAAACACTATCAGCTTAAAGAGCAGAGTACTCTTCTGAAAAAACGACTGCTACCTTATATACTTAGAACAGGACTACATGAGAACCTATTTCACCAGGTCTTTTCTAATTCTGGACATTATATTATCTATCATCTTTAGTGACATTAGTCCTCGGTTTTTCTTAAAGCAAACTATTATCTTGGGGGACCAGCAGATGGTGTAATAGTTATGCTGCTGGACTCCCACGTGGGTGACCACAGTCCTAAGTGGTTGACCAGTCTGGGGACTCGTATATGTGTGCCTGAAATCAAGAAGGGTGGAGAAGGGATTGTAGTCTGGCCATACCCCTTGGGGGGAGTTGTGATTTCCCACTTTTTGCCTTTCCCTCCCTCTCTCTCCCCCTCTTACTCTCTTTCTGGTGAACAGATGCGCCTATTGCAAAAATCTCTTTAAAAAAAAAAAAAAGTGAGCAGGTGGTGTGGTGCTAGAATCCCATGTAGCCAACCATAGTTTGAGCTCCAAAGCTGACGGTTCACTTTCTCTCTCACTCTGTCTCTCTCTGGTCAAATTAAAATAAAGTTAAAATAAAAATAATAATTTAAAAAAATTTGAAATCAATAAAGGGTCAGTAGGTGGCGTGGTGGTTAAGGGCACTTGCTGGAATCCCACATGGCTGACTAACGTTTCAGTCCCAGGCCTGACAGCTTGCTTTTGCGCCTCTCTGGTCAAATTAAAGTTAAAATAAAACAATTATTAAAAAATAAATAAGTAAATAAATCAATGGATTGGGACAGCAGATAACATGGAAGGTGGTTAGATCCTACTTGTCAGCTTTGTGGTTCAAGCCCTGGACCCAACTGCTTGAAAATCATGCCAGGAATGTGTGAGTGCATGCCCAAATTCTGGAGGAGACTACAGAAGGGACTGCAACATTGCCATGACCCCTGGGAATTTCTCACACTCCCCTATCTCTCTAGTGAGAGCATGTGCCCTAAAGAAAAAATGTAATCTCCAGAGCACAAGGAAAAAAAAAGAGAACCCAGGGGACCAGAAGTATAATTATTTAAAGGCATAGGAGTCCTAGAAGAGATATAGGGTAATATCTAAAGGTATAAGAGTCCCAGAAGACAGGGAGACAAACAATGTTTTAAAAAAAAATCTGGACACCAGCAGGTGGCATGGTACTTGAGGGGCTACACTTCCACATGGCTGACCACAGCTCAAGTCCTGATCCTAGAGGCTTACTTTCTCACTCTCCCTTTTTGTTTGTTTCTTTCTCTGGCAAAACTCATGTGGAAAAATAATAAACTTACGAATGAAGATAATAAATTAAATTTTTAAAAATAATTCTTGGGACCAGCAGTTAGCGTAATGGCTATGTCGCTGGACTCCCACATATTCAACCACGGTTCACGTCCCACGTGTGGCTTAAAACTCACACCAGGTGTGTGTGCGTGCATGCCCAAGATCCTGAGAGGAGAATGGAGAAGGGATTGCGGCGTGGCCATCCCCCCTGGGGGGTGATTTCTCGCTTTCTATCTCTCTGTGTCTCTCTGGCGAGCACATGCAAAAACCTCTCCAAAAAAAGAAAAAATTCTTTAAGAAAACCAAAAGTAACTGAGATTTTGAAAACAGCATGAGAAAACACCTATTGCATAGGAGGTAAATTACTCAACTATAGTTGATTTCTCATAATAAACAATGTAAATAGACAATACTACATTAAAATACTTGAGAACGGTCCAGCGAGTGGCCTGGTAGTAAAGGGCACTGGACTCTTACATGGCTGACCACAGCTTGAGTCCCTGATACCTTGCTTTCCCATTCTTTCTCTCTCTGGCCAAATTTAAATAACTGAAATAAAAACGCAATTACTAAAAAAAGTGCTTGGGAAACAGCAGGTGGCATGGTGGTTAAGGATGCTGAACTCCAACATGGCCAACAGCTGTTTAAGTCCTGGACCTGGTAGATCGCTTTCTCTCTCTCACTCTCCCCTCTTCTGGTCAAATATTTTATTTATTCATAAATAAAGAAACAGTACATAAAATTAAATTTTAAAAAAGTGCTTGGGGGGAAACCAGCAATTAGCGTAATGGCTGTCGCTGGACTCCCACGTAGTCGACCACGGTTCGCGTCCTGGACCGGGTGTCTTAAACTCACGCCAGGCGCATGTGCATGCGTGCCCAAGATCCCGAGAGGAGAATGGAGAAGGAATTGCGGCCTGACCATCCCCTCTGGGGGGTGATTTCTCGCTTTCTGTCTCTATGTCTCTCTGTCTGGCGAGCGCACGCGCCCTATAGCGAATATCTCTCCAAAAAAAAAAAAAAGTGCTTGGGAAAGCAAACCAACAAAGTGCTTGGGGAAATAAATCAGAAAATGAAACCGAAAACCCCAGAATCCTGTATCCAGTGAAATTATTCATCAAGAAAAACAAAATAAAAACATACTAAGGGCCAGTCCAGCAGTTCAGCAGTTTACCCTGATCCTACCTGACCAACTAGGGTGGCCCCCAATCCTAGACCCTTAGGCTCCATGCACACAGGATCCTGACAAGAAAAGAGCACTGGGGAAACAAGCATTACATTGTGACCAGGCTGTCTTTGGCATGCACATGTGCTCTCTACCATGAGTTTGAAATTTTTCCAGAAAGAAAAGTCAAGGGAACTAACCACCAGCAGTTCTAAAGCTAAGATAATAGAGAGAGGCTAAAGATATAGAATAGGTCCTAAAAGATTTGAAGGTTACTTGCAAAATTGTCTTCATATCCAGAAACAACCTTCAAGGACACTTTTTTCCTAATGCTTTTTTACAGATGGGAAAACCTATGAAACTGAAGACTAGCCTGGTGCCCTGTTATTAAGGAAGCCAGATTCCACTACACATGGGTGACTATGTAGTCCAAATTCAAACTCAAGGCTTAAAAACCACACCAGGTATGTGTGCATGCCCAAAATCCAAACAATGGAGAAATGGAGAAGGGATTAAGGCATGATCATTTCCCATAAGGGTTGTTTAGTCTCCCTTTTAACTCCCTGGTTGGAAAACACAAGTGTCTGCTGGTGAAACTTACCCAAAGCTTTCATTTTAAGTTACCTCATTTATAACAACATGAATCTTTTTTTTTTTTAAAGCTTTTGCCATAGGACACATGTGCTCACCAGACAGACAAAATGAGAAATTATCCCCTGGAGGGGGGGGATGACCACCCCACAATCTCTTTTCCTCCCAGTATTTTGGGTGCACACACTGGCTTAATTTTCAAGCCACCAGGTCCAGGACTCGAACTGTCATCAGCCATATGGGAGTCCAGCACCTTAACCTCTATGCCATGTGCTGACCACAACATGATCTTTTTTACTTATAACATCAACAATCTCTCTACTTTGGTCAAAATTCATATTTTCATTTTATAATTAAATAAGTAAACTTACTCCTTAAGAACAGTAGAGGGCTATGGCAATGTACTTAAAAAATCATGGTATCAAAAACAGTGGGACCAGCAGTTAGCTTAATGGCTATGTCGCTGGACTCCCACGTAGTCGACCACGGTTCACACCCTGGACCCGGCGGCTTAAACTCAGGCCAGGCACGGGTGCGTGTGTGCCCAAGATCCCGAGAGGAGAATGGAGAAGGGATTGCGGCGTGGCCATCCCCCCTGGGGGGTGATTTCTCACTTTGTATCTCTGTCTCTGTCTGTCTGGCGAGCGCACATGCCCTCTAGCAAAAACCTCTCAAAAAAAAAAAAAAAAAGGATACTCCACAGCACAAAATGCTGCTATCTCTTGCAATGTCAGTGTTCAGCATCCCTGTGGCCCAATGGTTAAGAGGGATGTCACATGATCACTGTGATCAGAATCCCCACAGCAGCCGTTTGAAAAATATAACAGGCACATGTGTACTCATGCCCAAAATTCTGATCAAATGGAGAAATGGAGTAGATTGCAGCATCAATGTCTCGTTAGTGCCTACTTTCTTCCTCACTCTCTGACAAGGGCACGGGCCCTATGGCCAAAAAAAAAGTGCCAATGAGAGAAAACCTGTCTAAAATTACAGATTTTTATATAGTATTTAAACTGTTATCTTTGAAAAGGCACAAAAAATAAAACTGATGTGTGGATGGTATGAAATACATAAAACCTTAAGACATAGTTTTAAAAAAATCTCTCAAACCCATTAAGACAGGTACATAATGAAAATGAAATCTAAATCTTCAGAAACTTACTCCAGTGCTCAGAGAATACAAGATGCCGAGAATTATTAAGAAATCCAATATATCTGAAAACAGTGAAATGTTTTCATTCTTGAGCCTCCATATATACCAAGTTTACAGTTACAACACACACACACCCCTCAAGTGCTTGACCACGAGTACTTACTGCAACAGCTGGAACTTCTTCGCTCTTTATTTCATTTATTCGAACAAGATAGTTAACGAAGTCTCTGGCAGCATTGCTCTGTGCATCTTTTTTATTGTTGGAATTGCCCATGCCAGTGTAATTAAACCCTTCCACCCGAACCTTTAACAGCCAAAAAAAAGGAGAAAAAAGTATTAAGAGAATGAAGTAAGCAAGTATTTTTGAGATTTAAAAAACTCAATAGTCCAGTAACAGTTAACTAACAGGTAGGTAACTTTTGGAGATATGATCCATAAGTACAGTTAATAACACACCTAAACAAATTCATGGGCTACATTATTAAAAAGCTTTGAATTGTGCTATCTAGAAATAAGTTAATCCAAAAGTAAGGCTACTGACCAGGCACAAGATGGCGTGTCTGAAGCATTGGATCCCACATGACCAACTCCTAGTGGCTTGAAAATATGCCTGTATGAAAATCCTGAGAATGGAGAAGGGACTGTGGTGGCCACTGGGGGGGGGGGGACTTCTCACTTTTCCTCGGGGGGGGGGACTTCTCACTTTGCCTCTTTGTCTCTATTCTCTCTCTATGGCAATAACCTTAAAAGTATTAACTTAAGTCCAGATTTTCTCATGTTAACAGAATATTACAGATTAAACATCAATTGTACTATATTCAAGTACAAGCTATCTTTATTTGCTTTGGTAGAGTCGGAGACACAGAAGGAAAGTAGGGTAGTAAGAAAGCATTCCCCGTGACAGATGGTCACCACAATCCCGTCTCCATTTCTCTTTCCTTTTGGGATTCTGGGCATGGAAGCACACATGCCCCAAGTGTTTCTCAAGCCACTGGGTCCAGGATCCAAACCACGCAGTCAGCCATGTAAGAGACTGAGCCACTGTAACCAAGATGCCATTGGCATCTATTTTTATTTTAAGCATTCTAATTTGAAGCACTCAATAATTAATCTTTTTCTGAAGGAGTTAATATAATGGCAAATACCCGATCCCACCTTCCCATGTCTCAAAGTGTTTTTGCCACAGGGAGAATGAGGCTTCCAGTGACAGAGACAAGACATATGAGAAATCCCCCCCCATATGGGGGATGGCTACACAACAATAATTCTCCTTCTTTTGGAATTGTGGGCACCAATGCATATGCACCTAGTGATTTTCAAGATGCTGGATCCAGGACTTGAACCATGGTCAACAATGTGGGAATTCAATGACTTATCTACCCTACCAGGTTCTAGCCCTGCCAATCCTGTTTTGATAACTGAGAAAACTGAGGAAGACAGATTCTTATTAGAGCAGTTTACCCATCAATTTGTTTTAAAACTAGAAGTAACATGAAAATGACTTACAAGAGTAGAAGTCAAGGAACCATAAAGAACTACCCTTCCCCTATATGCAACATAGTAACATTTCCATTCAGAAAACATTCTTCTTTTACCTCCCCACCCCTGCAAGCTTCATAAATCACATTAAATATGAACTGTATTCTTCAGTACCTCACACATGAATTTCTGCCTGTTTTTGTTCCCCACTGCTCTAATTTCATAGGCTGGAGTCATCTTCCTTTTGCCACACCAGGCATACAGAAAATTTTTAATGTCACCCATGATTCAGGTGTCTTCTTCAGACCTAAGAAAACAAGTTAAAAATGTTATTGTTTACGGTAGCAAAACTGCAAACTACAATACCCGAGTATTATTAAAATCTAGGTTCGGTACAGGATATTTTTTTAATTACTTATTTTATTATTTTAAATTTGACCAGAGACAGAAAGGGAAAGTGATAAAGCAAGCTGTCAGGTGTGAACTGCAATCAAGTCATGTGGGAGTCCAGAGCCTTAACTACCACACCACCTGCCAGCCCCTTGGTACAGGTTTTTCTTTTTTTGAAAGGTTTTTGCTATAGGTTTTGTGCACTTGCCAGAAAGAGAGACAAAAAGCAATAAATCACCCCCCAGGGGGGATGGCCACACTACAATCCCTTGCCCTCCATTCTCCTCTTGGGATCTTGGATGCGCATGCATGTACGCACACGTGCTCAGCGTTAAGTCACCAGGTATGGGACGCAGTTGACTACATAGGAGTCCAGTGACATAGCCATTATGCTAACTGCAGGTCCCGATATAGGTCTTTCATCTTTAAAGAAATCTGAATGGCATAACTGAGAAATCTGACACAAGAAAAAACAAGTACACAGGCCCAACAGCAGTGGCACACTGCTCTCCAAAACTGCTCTTCACATATAATGTAAGAATGGGGTTTGGGGGCCGGCAAGTGGCTTGGTGGATAAGGGTGCTGGATTTCCACATGGCCAACCATGGTTCGAGTCTCAGACCTGGTGGCTTGCTTTCTCACTTTCCCTCTCTTTCTGTGTCTTTCTGATCAAATTAAAATAAATAAATAAAATGAATGAATAAATAAAATTAATTTTAAAAAATGGAGTTTTTTAAAAAAAAGAATGGGGTTTGGATCCTGAGTCAACCTAAAACATGAGAAGTGCACGTATGCTCGCCTATCATTGTGAACAGATGCGAAACTTGCTACACAGGGATAGGAGAGGATCATGGATGTGAAGACACTGTGCTGATGGTGTCTGACTCTCAAAAGAAAATAATTTAAAAAAAATATACAAAATAGTATGATTTGAACTACATGAAAAAAATTATATACGTGGGGCCAGCAGGTGGCGTGGTAGCTAAGGGCACTGGACTCCCACATGGCCAACCATGGTTGAGTATTGGACTTGCACGCACACTCTCCCAACCCCCTTGCTCTGTCCCTCTCTGGTCAAATGAAAATAGTTAAATAAAATAATTCTTTTTTAAAAAAATACTTATTGGGAACCAGCAGTTAGTGTAATTGGCTATGTCGCTGGACAGTCGACCACGGTTCACGTCCCGGACCTGGTTGCTTAAAACTCATGTCAGGCGCGTGTGCGTGCGTGCCCAAGATCCCAAGAGGAGAATGGAGAAGGGATTGCGGCATGACCATCCCCCCTGGGGGGTGATTTCTCGCTTTCTGTCTCTATGTCTCTCTCTGTCTGGCAAGCGCACGAGCCCTATAGTGAAAAACCACTCCAAAGAAAATAAATAAATAAAATAATATATATTTAAGTCAAGATTAGAAAGCTATTTGCCCCCCAAATGGCTATTTTCCTAAAAGATTTATTAATTTCATTTTATTTACTCATTAATTCAGTTATTTTAATTTGACCAGAGAGAGCAAGAGAAAGTTGAGAAAGCAAGTCACTAGGTCAGGGACTCAAACCTTGGTTGACCATGTGCAAGTGTCCAGCCCCTTAACCACCACGCCACCTGATGTTCCCCCCAAAATGGCTATTATAGGCCACTGTGAATAATTTTTCCTTAAAAATGTCATGTTCGGGACCAGGAGTTGGCATAATGGCTATGTCACTGGACTCCCATGTAGTTGGAACACTGCGTGAGCCCCAGTGTGTGCTAAGATCTCAAAAGGAGAAAGGGATTGTGGCATGGCCATCCATTCTTCCCTCCCTCCATCGTGCAGGCTCCCTATACCAAAAACCTTTAAAACTCTGTTCTATGTTCTACAATGAGGACCTTCTGTGTTTTCAAAAAAAATTTTAACTGCTAAGAGGATGTGTACTGTCAGAGGCAAGGAGAGAAGGAATCCCCAAAGGGACCTAGTGATAACTCAATCCCTTCTCCATCCTGTCAGGGTTTTGGGCACAGTAGCACATGAATCTGGTGTGCTTTTCAAGTTGCCCAGGGCCAGGACTGGAACTGTGATCAGTCAAAGAAAGGTTTCTACACCCTTAACGAGGTAATTGGATTAGCCTTATTGTCTTTTTACAGAAGAAACTAAAGCTTAAAAAGTTTAAATCACCTTTCTAAGACACGCCTGCTGCTGGCCTAACTTCAAATCGAAACTAGTACAGAAACAGACACCCAGGCCAGCAGATGGCGAAGAAGTTACATTGCTGGACTCCCACATGGCCTACTGAGAAAGGGGAAGGAATTGTGGCATGGCGGTCTTCCTTGGGAGTTGATTTCTCACTTTCTCTGTCTTGCTCTTTGGTGAGAGCATGCACCTTAAGGTAAAAATCTCTTTAAAAAAGGAAAAAAAAAAATAAAGAAAAAAAGAAACAGACACCAAACCAGTCTTGTCACCTAGTCGTTAAGGGAGTCAGATCTTCCACAAAACCAACTGGAGTTCAGATCCTCCCGAGGCTTAAAAAAAAAAAAAAATACGGGGCCCCAAACCCTCACAGGATTTAGAAATGGAGAATGGGTAGTGGCGTGGCAATTGCCCAATGGGGTTGGGGGGGAGGGGGGCATCTCCCTCTTACTCCTTTTTTGTTTCTCTGGTGAGAACTGGTGCTCTCTGGCAATTGAGAAAAGAAATGGCTATCAATCATTTTGTATATAGACCAGCGGCTTACCTTCATTCTAATTATAACTGTTAGCGGACTCCTCAAAGTTATATGCTTTATAGTAATACATTAATAGAAGCCAGGAGGTGGCTTGGTGGTTAAGGACCTTATACTCTCACATGACCAACTACACTTCCAGACCCGGATCTGGTGGCGGGCTGGCTTTCTCACTTTCTCTCGCTGTCCTTCTCTGGCCATATTAAAATAAAGGTAAATATTTTTTAAAACATTAATATATTAGTAGGCCAAACACGTAAACAGTCCATACTTGATAACTGGACCTTATCATTTACGTGTCTGTACCAAATCTCTCCTTAAGGCCTTGTTATATATTAAAATTTGAGAATATTGCTTCCTTAAAGTACAATATATCATACTCCAGACCTAATACTCTCCACCACTCCCATCTTCTAGCTTTCCTTCATCTCTCTCACTACCACTACTGCACACCTGCGGTACTGCAACAGTGACCTAAATGTTTCCACTCCTGCCACTCTAAAAATCCATTCTTGTCTTTTACATCCTCATCACACCTCAGTCACATGGTCTTCTTTCAACTCCTATGCAGTGGCTGACTTTAAACGATTAATTAATCCTTTCAGCCTGAGCAGTTTCGCTTTTCCTCATCTTCGCGGCTGATGGCATTTCAGGCCTAACGCCGAAACATCAGCTCCATTATGTACCTCCTCCAACAGCCCTTTCCTTCCTACCCTAGAAAACGCGGCATGCTCCCTCCCTCCCCACTCTTAATTCCTCAAATCTCTTTGAGGAAAACAAAACCTGCCAGCATTTATTTCCTTATCCCTTGCCCCCGACCTCGCCGCAACCTCTGAGGGACGTGCACCCCCCCCCCCCCGTCTCGTGTACTGATCTCCCCACTGGACCTACCGCAAAGCTCCTCGAAGTCGCATAAATCAATGAGGAAGGAATGAAAGGCCCGAGGCGCGTGAGGCGTCCTCACGACAGCCACAATGGCGACTCACCTACGCCCGCCTCCCTCAGCCGCGTCAGCGCACCAGCGGGCGTAGGCCCGAGGCGGGAGCGGGCTCCAACGGCTCTGCAGACAGAGTGGGAGAGGCCGGGTGGCGGGCGAGAGCCCACAAGCGGTCGGCCAGCATTAGCTCGCCGCCGCCATCTGCGCGCGCGACTGCATCCGGGCACCCAGCGAGGCCTCGCCCCTGTC
>NW_006159534.1:5007676-5016595 GCF_000334495.1 Tupaia belangeri chinensis | reverse complement strand
CCGTAGCCACAACGTCTCCCCCTTACCGGCTTGCGCCTCCGGGTGCCCGAAAACAACGGCCCTAGAACCGTCCGTGGCGCTGGCCTTCCACAGAGAGAAGAGAGAAACGCACCACCACTCGCTCGAAGGCGACGCGAAATGGCTCCTACCGCCGCGCGAGGAGGCGGAGTCTGAGGATCTACGCATGCGCAGAAGGCAAGCGCGGGTGCGCGGGCGCCCCAGGGAAGGGGCGGGGCCACGGCCCCCTCCTCGCGGGGCCAAGTTCCCGGATGCCCGGGAGATCCGCTACGCCTAGCGGCAACGCCCCAGCCCCACCACTGCGTGAAATGGCTGCCGCCTTTTGTGCCTCTTGGGCCGAGGAGGCCTGTAGCTTTTTGATGCCCCTGAGGACAGAAGTCCTATTTTTTAAAATCCTTTCGAGAAGGCAAAGAGAAAGTCACGCCAGCAAACGTTAACAGACGACTTTGACCCAACTCCACTAAATTTCCAAATTCTCTCTTGCTCAAAGAAACCCCTAAACCTGATCGCCCCTAGAAAGGCATGTTTTGCCTCCTCTCTCACTCAAATTCAAAATAAACACATTATTATTTTTGCAGAGTTGGCTATTTCCGTCGACACCCCCAAATCTTTCTAACAGCTTCTGTCAGGGACTCCTGGTGAGAAAAGGTCCTTTGAAGACAACTGGAAATCATTGGGTAGTCGGTAAGATTCAATGAGATGGAATATGAAGAGTGCTTGGCACATTACACTACCTGGTGGTGCTGTAGTGATCCAGGTACTATGAACCTCTAACTCTTGAAAGATACAAGCACAGTTAGCCTGCTGGTCAGGTGGTTAAAGGCAGCTGGATCCCATGGGCGAAATGCGCAGTTCAAGTCCAGACCAGTGCCTTGAAAAACTTGCTGGCATGTGCATGCCTGCTCAAAATCCTGAGAATGGAGAAGAGATTCCAGAGGGGGGGGTGATTCCTGGGGGGTGATTTCTCATTTCTTTCTCTTGCTGTTTGTCTCTGTCTCTCCAGCAAGCACACACACCCTAACAAAATTTAAAAGAAAAAAAAAAAAAAAGGACACTTCTAGTGTAGGCAGGGGCAATATTTGGCTAGCCCAGCTCCCTCATTGGAGAATCTGGAACACTGTTAAGTCCTCAGTAAAAACTAGTTTTGAGACCAGCAGTTGGTGTAATGGCTATTTGGTTGGACTCCCATGTAGTTAACCGTGGTTTGAATCCTGGACCCTGTGGCTTAAACTCACCCTGGCTCCCCAGGGGAGAATGGAGGAGATGGGATTGAGGTATGACCATCCCCCAGGGGGTGATTTCTCACATTCTGTCTGTCTTTCTGGTGAGCGCATAGGCCCAATAGCAAAAACCTCTCCAAAAAAACTAGTTTTAATATGTGAGTGAAACCTGTGACCGTGCTTTTTACTTAAATTGAATATCTTTGTCTTCCAAATCTTTGGAATAATTTGTATCCTAACTATTACAGTAGTCCCCATTCAATTTTGAAATCTAGTACTTCCTATAAAGGCAACAATACAAAATATTTCAAGTTATAATTGTTTAGCGAATCTAAACTAATCAGTTATCTGGGCCCATTAGTCCTAGCCATCCTTTACTTTTCACCGTTTTCATTACATTTTTCTTAATCCTTCTAGTTTGCAGCGGTTAATCCCCATAAAAGGCTTTTGCTCTTAAAATCAGAACACAAGTTAGCCTATAGTCATTCTCTTATTTTCATGTGTTTATTTTTCTTAATTAAGAGGAAAATAGGGGCCGGCAGGTGGTGTAGTGGATAAGGGCGCTGGATTCCCACATGGCCAACCTTGGTTTGAATCTCTGAATCGGTGGCTTGCTTTCTCACTTTCCCTTTCTCTCTCTGGTCAAATTAAATAATAACAATAACAAAAAAAAAAAAAAAAAGAGGAAAATAAAGGAGAGTAGCAGGTAGCTTAATGACTAAGAAGTTGGACTCCCACATGATCGACAACAGTTTGAGTCCCAGAGCTGACAGCTTGAAAATCTCGCTAGAAGCTTGTGCCTTCATGCCCAAAATTCTGAGAGAATAGAGGAGAAGGGATTGCAGCGTGGCCTTCTCTGGGTTCGGGGTGGGGGAGGACTTATTTCTTTTTGTCTCTGTTTCTCTGTCTCTCCAGTAGTGCACATGCCCTTTAGAAAAAAATCTCTTTAAAATAAAAGAATAAAATAAAGATCTTAATCTTTTACTTCTTTTGTACTCTTCAGGTGCTGAAGTAGCAGATGCATAATAGATGTTAATAAGGGAAATGCGGCTAGCATAAATGGATTGTAAATGGTTTTTATTTTTGTAGAATTATTTTAAATTTATTTATTTATTTATTTTACTATAACCAGAGTGAAAGAGAAAGAGAGAGAGAGTGAGAGAGGGAAAGTGAGAAAGCAAGTCACCAGGTCCAGGACTTGAACCGTGGTCAGCCATGTGGGAGTCAGACACCCTTAACCACCACACCACTTGCACCTGTAAATGGTTTTTTTTGCTTTGTTTTTGTCAGAGGATGTGTGCACTTCCAGAGACAGACAGAGAGGTGAAAAATAAGGAAAAAACCCATCTACCTTCACCCTCCCCCACCAGGGATATAGCCACATTGCAATCTCTTCTCCTCTATTTCTTATTTTGGAATTTGGGGCACACATGCACACATGCCCAGTGTGTTTTTCAAGCTCCAGGTCCAGGACTCAACCCACACAGTTGACCTTGTTATATCTAACTGCCCTGACCACCATGCAACCAGCTGGCCTGTGTTTTATCTATTACGAACATGATAGAAGTGTCAACATATCAGGACTGGCATGTGGCATGGTGGTTAAGGGCACTGGATTCCCACATAGCCAACTGTGGTTCGAGTCCTGGACCTGGAGGCTTGCTTTCTCACTTTCTCACTTTCTTTCTCTCTTTTTCACTCTGTCCTCCTCTGGTCAAATTAAAAAAATAAATAAGTAAAGTTAAATTTAAAAATGAAAAAAAAAGAAATGTTAATATATTAAACCTAAGTGAAATTTTCAAAGGCGAATCTTTAGGTTCCAAGAATTAAAGATGGTTTTGTTATTGAGTTTGTTCTTAATTTAGGCTTTGCACCTGAGAGCTAGAATTCCCAGTGGACTGGGGCCCATAGCTGGAATTAGGTTGCCCCTAGCAACTAGCACCTTCAAAGAGCTTCCCTGGGGCTGGCGGGTGGCATGGTGGTTAACGACGCTGGACTTCCACATGGCTGACCATGGTTCAAGTCCTGGACCTGGTAGCTTGCTTTCTCACTTTCCGTCTCTCTTGCTCTCTCTCATTCTTTCCCTCACTGGTCAAATTAAAATAAATAAAATTAAATAATTGTAAAAAAGAAAAAAAAGGATTAAAAAAAAGAGAGAGAGAGAGCTTCCTTAGCACCTGGAGAGAAAACCTTAAAACATGCTCCAGAATTACAGAATGTGGGCAGCTTTCAATACAACTGTTACATGTCCCCAGGAAACGACTATCTAGGAGGCTAGAAAGGTTAGCAAAGCAGAATGCAGGCATCCAGGAACCTGAGGAGCTGAAGGACCAATGAAGGGGGAATCATGGTGTGAGGATACGCTGTCGAGAGTCTCTCTCATCCCCCCACCCTACCATATGCACACACACTATTATTAAAAAAAAAAAAAAAAAAAAAAGAATTTGAAGACTGAAGACTGCTGGTCAGTTGTAATGATTAATAATGGAAGGGTTTCATCTAAATGACTTAACATGTCACATTTACTCTCTTTGACTAATAATAACTTATGAAAGAGTTGACCTCTTGCTGAGTTTGTAATAGCCATTACAAAGAAAAGATGTACAGATAGCTCTTGCGTTCAGTATGGGGACCGTATGGGGAGGGAAGACTAACAGAGTTTTTCATATCATCCGTTACTTCTGTCAATCCTGAGGCAAAGTTTCTGGCAAAGAGGGTAGGATGGTCATAACCAACATCTATTGTTGAAGTGGATGGTAAGAAATGGGGCAGGATGTTTTTGGTTCATCATTCTTCTTCTTGTCCAACTAAGCAAAGGGCGGGGAATTGTATAAGACTGCCTGGTGCCAGAACTTGGGTTTAAGTGGATTGTGATATCTTGAGAAGGTCAGTGTTGGTAAAGTTTGAGTCCACTCAGAAGCTTTTAAACTCCACTTTGAAGAGTAAAACCATGTAGTTGTACTGTTTTGTGTCTGGCCATTTTAACAAATGTACTTTTTTAAAAATTGCTCATTTATTGTTATTATAATAATAATAATAATTATTATTATTATTTTAATTCACCAAAGAGAGAGAGAAGGAAAGTCAAATAGAAGCCTCTGAGTCCAGGACTTGAACCACGGTCAGCCATGTGGGAGTCCAGCACCTTAACCACCATACTACCTGCTGGCTCCCTCAATGTACTATTTTTTTAACTTTATTTTTATTGATTGATTGATTGATTGATTGAAAGGTTTTTGCTATAGGACAGGTGCGCTTGCCAGAAAGACAGAGACAGAAAGACAGAAAGCGAGAAATCACCCCCCAGGGGGGATGGCCATGCCGCAATCCAGTCTTCTCCATTCTCCTCTTGGGATCCTGGGCACGCACGCACATGTGCCCAGCATGAGTTTAAGCCACCGGGTCCAGGACTTGAACTGCGGTCGACTACATGGGAGTCCAGTGACATAGCCATTACATTAACTGCTGGTCCCAACTTTATTTATTTATTTTAATTTGACCAGAGAGGAACAGAGACAGAGAGAGAGAAAGCTGTCACGTCCAGGACTTGAACCATAGTCAGCCATGTGAGAATTCAGTGCTCTTAACCACCATACCACCTGCTGGCCCATCAACATACTATTTTTAAGATTCATCCCTGTTAGGTGTAGCAATACTTTTTATTACTGTATAGTACTCTGTCTTATTAATATTCCACAATTTGTTTATCCATGTTCCTGTCTGATAGACACTGTGGTCATTTCTTGTTTTGCTTCATAGGAATAGAGCTGCTATGAACATTCTGGCCAATTATTTGGTTCCTCTGGGAATTTTGCTTTTTGATTTTTTGCTTTTATTTTTTTTTTCTTCTTCCTTCCATCCCTCCCTGCCTCTCTCTACTCTCCTTCCTTCCTTCTTTCTTCTCTTCTCTTTCTCTTTCTTCCCACTCTTTCTCTTGCTTTCTTTCTTTACAACGTGGAAAGCCACAGTCCTTGAACTGCTTCCAGTATTGGGATTCTAGCAAGCAATAATCCATAACTATATAAAATGTGGCATCATTCCTGCAGTCATTAATTCTGGATATCACCTATAAGGAGGACTAGGGGTCCAGCTCCTTGGTGCAGTGGCGATGCACTGCTCAAAAGATGCTGGCTCCCACATGGCAACCACAGATTGAACCCCTGACTCCGTCAGCCTGAAACTTGCTGGGCACTTGTGCAAACACCTAGGATCTGATGAATTGGAAGAGAGGGATTGTCGTGTGACTAGACCTTATGAAGGGTCTCTCACTCTCACATATGTGTACATATGTTTTATCATGAATAAAATTAAAAGATTTAAGTCAATAATTAGGGCTAGTGACAGTTGAGTCATCTGATCTGGATTTGAATAAACTTAAGAGACCTTGAAATGAATCAATGGGACTTACAAGCCTAAAAGAAAAGAAAATGCAAATTGAATGTATTATTTCCACAGAACAGTTTCAAAGTGGCTATATTGATTTTCTATTGCTACTTAGCATATTACTACAAATTTAGTGGCATAACACAATATCCATTTATTTTGTCTTTTTTAAAAGAAGTTTTTTGTTTCTGTTTTTCGTTTCTTTTTTTAATTTGACCAGAGAGGGACAGAGTGAGAGATATAGAGAAAGAGAAAGAAAATGAGAAAGCAAGTCACTAGGTCTGGGACTCGAACCGTGGTCAACCATGTGGGAGCCCAACACTCTTAATCACCATGTCACCTGCCAGCCCCCATATCCATTTGTTATCTCACAGTTTTAAAGGTCACATCCTTGGGAAATGGTAAAACATTAAAAAGATTCTTTGCTCCTGGGAAGAATAAACAAGTATCTGATACTGAAGTATCTGAAGTGTCTGGTTAATGATCCATTAACCAGGGAGCAAGTGACGGTTTTTCTGTTTGAAGGCTGAAAAGGGTGTGGGCAAGTGTGACTGGAAGAAATAGAAGAAGGGACCAAGAGAAGGAGCATAGGCTAATTCCTAAGTGTGGTCTCTCAGCGGGCCTAGCACCTGGGATGTGGAAAGTGCAGCTGTTTAAATGTCTAAGAACTGGACTTGACCAGGGATGTGACCCTAGACCACAAGTGCAGGACTGTGGGCGGCTATTATTAATTAAACAGTGTTGTCAGCTCCTATTGGTCTACATGAATCGGATGTCATCTAGGCAGGGGCAGCTTGAATCTGAACATGTGATAGGTTGATTAATAAACTTTTTAATCTTAAAACTTATTTAATTTTATGGGCCAGCAGGTGGAATGGTAGTTAAGGGTGCTGGACTTCCAAGTGGCCAACTCCGGTTCTGTGGTAGGCAGTTAGTTATGAGCGGGCAACTTTAAGAGAAAGGATCAAAAAGACCCAAGCAAGCATTTTGGTCAACACCCTAATCCCCAAGTAAGCATTTTTGGTCAATTCCCTAATTCCCACTAGGTCAACGCCCTAATTCTCACCAGGGCAATAAACTAATTAGGCAGTCTAATTAACCTGGCTCACACTAGGCATGTGCAATTAGGTGATCAAATTCCTAGTTCTTTACCTGTGAGAAAAGTGCACAAGCGCAGGAGAAAACTCACAGATTCGAATTGAAAGGAAGGACATAGGTAGTGTGACAGACCTCCCACCAATACATATTCATGACCTCTAGTAATAAAAATAAGGAGTAACCAGTACCAAACGCCTTTGCCACCTGGCAATCTGCCTGCCCAAGATCCTTTTGGGACTACTTTCCTTTCTTTCTTATTAAATCTTTTCTACCTTCTTCATTCGTGGTTGTGGTTTCATTTTGCGCCCAGGGACAGATCTCTAATTTTAGTGATCTGGACCCAAAGAACCAAGGACTTCACAAGGCAGCTCGACACTTTCCCATCCGTTAAAATAATAATTTTTAAAAATTATTTAATTTTAAAGTTAGTAAGTATTGTCGTAAGCATTAAAATTTTTAAATTTATTTTTATTTTACCTTTATTTATATATTTACTGATTTATTTAAATTTGACCAGAAAGGGGCAGAGTGAGAGAGAGAGAGAGAAAGCAAGCTGCCAGGTTTGGGATTCGAACCGTGGTTAGCAACGTGGGAGCCTAGCGCCCTTAACCACCAAGACATCTGTCGGCCCCAACATTAAAATTAAAAAAAAAAAATGCCACAGGGGTGCATGGGCTCACTGGAGAAAGAAAAAGTAAGAAAGGACCCGCCCTTCCGCCCTAGGAGTGATTATGGTCACATAGTATCTTCTCCAACTCTCCTTCGGGATTTGGGCATTCACGCACCTGCACCCAGGATGCTCCTCGAGCCCCTAGGCCCAGAACTTGAACCATGCAGCAGGCCGTGTGAGTCCTGCTACCTCAGCCGCCATGGTCTGGCCCTTTAAGAACTGCACCCCCGGCTGCTCTGAAAAGCCATCTTTGCTTTGTTCTCCCGCAGCTCTGGCGGCGCCAGATCCCAGAACTCGAACTCTCGCTTTCTTTTTATCCTTTGCATGGGGTCCGACGGGTCCGACGCTGCCAGGCCCCACAGGATGGGGCATGACTGTGCACACCACCGAGGACTCAAGGGAGAAGGGAGCGTGGACGAGGCGAAGACGGAAGCGCTGCCCCGCTAACGGGAACGCCAATGAGGAAAACGGGGAGCAGGAGGCTGAGAACCAGGAAGACGAAGAGCAAGAGGCGGGAGGAGGGAGTAGACCGAGATGAGCACCAGGAGGCCGAGGCAGCCACCACCGGCAAACGGGCAGCTGAGGACGAGGACGACAGTGTCTACGCCAGGAAGAGAAGACCGACGGGAATGACTAGACAGCCTACAAAGGAAAAGTTAAACATAAAAAAATAGGGCCGCCATGCCCTATTCGTCCTCCACTTCCTGTCTCAGAATCTAAACGTGGTCACGCTCCAGCGCGCCACCCGCAGATGACACGTGCTCTCCCCAACCCAGCCAAACCCACAACGCGGAATTTGCAACAGGGGAGGAAAAAAGAACCGAAACTTACAAGGCTCTGCTGTTTTTTTTTCTTAAAAGTCCTTTTAAAAGGAAAATTTGTTATTTTAAATTTTCATTTTGTATTTTTGTACATATGGTTAGAGATCAGCCATTTGAAAAAAAAATGTTTATTACTTTTATTATTTTGAAAAATTTAACCAAAGAGACAGAGTAAGCATACTGCCAGGTCCAGGACTTGAACCACAGCCAAGTGGGAGTCCAGCACCTTAACCACCACACCATTTCCTGCCCCGTCATCCCCGCATCAGACATTTTTAATCATCTCGGATGACCAAATCAGCCTTCAGAGTGTCCTCTGTCCTTTTTCCAGCTTTACTTGTGGTGTGACCATATTGTTAGGTTTGATTTGGGAACCGGTCAGAGGCAGAGGCTGCAAAGACGAAAATACCAGAGTCAGGCCTTGGGGTTTAATAAACCAGCAAAACGTATTCTGCGAAAAAGCTCTCCGGTGGGGTCTCTCCGTCTGCTCAAAGGCATAGGGACTCAAGCCCAGGGTGGGTGCTGCTCATTCTTAAAGGGCCATTGTCCAATAGGTGGTGGCCGTGGGTCCTTGTCTGGCTAATGAAGGTCGCTGTTTCTGTTCAACTTTGGCGGCACCGAAATACTGAAGGGACAGAAAATCCGTTGATGATGGCGGGCCAGATAAGAAAAACAGAAAAGTTCTGCCGTAGGGAAAAGTTCTGTCATG
>NW_006159534.1:4995191-5007033 GCF_000334495.1 Tupaia belangeri chinensis | reverse complement strand
CGCAGCTCTGGCGGCAGCAGCCGCCTCCGCCGCCGCTGCCTACTCCCGGGCTCAATCGCCAGATCCCAGAACTCGAACTCTCGCTTTCTTTTTATCCTTTGCATGGGGTCCGACGGGTCCGACGCTGCCAGGCCCCACAGGATGGGGCATGACTGTGCACACCACCGAGGACTCAAGGGAGAAGGGAGCGTGGACGAGGCGAAGACGGAAGCGCTGCCCCGCTAACGGGAACGCCAATGAGGAAAACGGGGAGCAGGAGGCTGAGAACCAGGAAGACGAAGAGCAAGAGGCGGGAGGAGGGAGTAGACCGAGATGAGCACCAGGAGGCCGAGGCAGCCACCACCGGCAAACGGGCAGCTGAGGACGAGGACGACAGTGTCTACGCCAGGAAGAGAAGACCGACGGGAATGACTAGACAGCCTACAAAGGAAAAGTTAAACATAAAAAAATAGGGCCGCCATGCCCTATTCGTCCTCCACTTCCTGTCTCAGAATCTAAACGTGGTCACGCTCCAGCGCGCCACCCGCAGATGACACGTGCTCTCCCCAACCCAGCCAAACCCACAACGCGGAATTTGCAACAGGGGAGGAAAAAAGAACCGAAACTTACAAGGCTCTGCTGTTTTTTTTTCTTAAAAGTCCTTTTAAAAGGAAAATTTGTTATTTTAAATTTTCATTTTGTATTTTTGTACATATGGTTAGAGATCAGCCATTTGAAAAAAAAATGTTTATTACTTTTATTATTTTGAAAAATTTAACCAAAGAGACAGAGTAAGCATACTGCCAGGTCCAGGACTTGAACCACAGCCAAGTGGGAGTCCAGCACCTTAACCACCACACCATTTCCTGCCCCGTCATCCCCGCATCAGACATTTTTAATCATCTCGGATGACCAAATCAGCCTTCAGAGTGTCCTCTGTCCTTTTTCCAGCTTTACTTGTGGTGTGACCATATTGTTAGGTTTGATTTGGGAACCGGTCAGAGGCAGAGGCTGCAAAGACGAAAATACCAGAGTCAGGCCTTGGGGTTTAATAAACCAGCAAAACGTATTCTGCGAAAAAGCTCTCCGGTGGGGTCTCTCCGTCTGCTCAAAGGCATAGGGACTCAAGCCCAGGGTGGGTGCTGCTCATTCTTAAAGGGCCATTGTCCAATAGGTGGTGGCCGTGGGTCCTTGTCTGGCTAATGAAGGTCGCTGTTTCTGTTCAACTTTGGCGGCACCGAAATACTGAAGGGACAGAAAATCCGTTGATGATGGCGGGCCAGATAAGAAAAACAGAAAAGTTCTTTTTTTTAGGGAAAGTTTCTGCCATGTTTCTTTTCCCTTCCCCCAGACCTTACACTTATCGTTGTAATCTCAAAGGAGGAAAAAACCTTGTTAAAAAAGGCGAAAATAGGGACCAGCAGTTAGCGTAATGGCTATGTCGCTGGACTCCCACGTAGTCAACCGCCGGTCGGACTCCCGGACCCGGTGGCTTAAACTCACACCAGGCCCGTGTGCGTGCATGCCCAAGATCCCGAGGGGAGAATGGAGGAGAAGGGCGTGGCCATCCCCCCCTTCCCCCGTGATTTCTTCGCTTTCTGTCTCTCTTTCTCTCTCTGCCTGTCTAGCAAGCACGCACGCCCTATAGCAAAAACCTCTCCAAAAAAATAAAAAGTAAAAAATAAAGAAAAATCCTGGACCTCTGGTGACTTAAACCCACACCAGGCATGTGTGTGTGCGTGCCCAATATCCCAAGAGGAGAATGGAGGAAAAGGGATTGTGGTGTGGCTATCCCCACTGGAGGGTGATTTCTCACTTTCTGTCTCTCTGCCTCTCTCTTTCTATTGAGTGCACTTGCCCTATACCAAAATTCTCTCTCTTAAAAAATAAAAAAAAGAATAATTTTAACTTTATTTATTAAAAAAATATTTTATTTAACTTTATTTATTATTATTATTTGTTTTAATATGACCAGAGAAAGAGAAAGTGAGAAAGCAAGCTGCCAGGTCCAAGACATGAATAGCTTTCTGCCATGTGGGAGCCCAGTGTGTCTTTAACCACCATGCCACCTGCCGGCCCACCTTTTTTTTTTTAAGAGAGATTTTTGCTATAGGGCGCGTGTGCTCCCTGGAGAGATAAGGAGACACAGAAAGGGAGAAATCACCCCCCAGGGGGATTGCCATGCTGTAATCCCTTCTCCATTCTCCTCTCAGGAATTTGGGCATGCATGAACACACACTTAGTGTGAGGTTTGTTGTTGTTGTTGTTTGTTTGTTTCTTGAGAGGTTTTTGCTATAGGCACTTGTGCTCCTCAGAAAGACAGAGAGAGATAAAGAGACAAAGTAGAGAATTCACCTCCCAGGGGGATGGCCACACCACAATCCCTTCTCCTCCATTCTCCTCTCGGGATTTTGGGCACCTGTGCACACGCGCCCAGTATGAGGTGTTTTTTTTTTAATTATTTATTTAATTTTATTTATTCATTCATTTTATTTTAATTTGACCAGCAAGAAAGAGGGAAAGTGAGAAAGCAAGCCACCACATCTAGGACTCGAACCATGGTTGGCCATGTGGGAGTGTCCAGCACCTTAACCACCATGCCATCTGCTGGTCCCCCCAGTGTGAGTTTTAAGCCTCCGGGTCTGGGAGTCAAACTGCAGTCAACTACGAGGGAGTCTGGTGATGAAAACATTATGCCATCTGTTGGTCCCAATGCACAATATTATTATTATTATTATTATTATTATTACTATTACTATTATTACTTTAGTTCTGCCGTAAGGTACATGTGCTTGCCAGAGAGACAGAAACAGAAAGAAAGTGAGAAAGCACCCTCTGAGGGGATGGCCTGGTTGCAATCCCTGCTCCATTCCCCTCTCTTGAGAAATAAATACACAAACGCACCAGGCGTGTTTCTGAAGCTGCTGAGTCTGTGACCTGGAACTGTGCAGCTGGCTATGTGGGATCCAGTCATGCTAACCACAATACCACGGGCTGGTCTTTAAAATTTGTAAACAATAACATATACATAGAAATAATAGTCACACTTCTGAGTTCAATTGTTTAATATTCAGGAAGTTGAGTCACTCGATGTCTTGTTGGTAGTTTGGAGTCACCATGGGCGTATGTAAACCATGGAAACTGGCAAATGCTGCAAACTTGAGCCTTCTCCCATCTTCGGTAGGAGTCAGTCATTCCATCTATCGGCCTGACACTGACTTGTTTAGGGCATGGCATCTCTGTCCCACTCTGTGTGATGCTATGTGCTGTGTGATGCTGGGCAGGTTCTTCATCTCTTCTGGGTTGATCTTTCCCTTCTTTTGGGTCAGGGTTGGGGTGAGTTGTGCTGCTTCTCAAATGCCTTGGATTCTGCCTCCTGAGATCATGGTAGGGGTTGGGTTCATCTTTTGTGGTACCCAACTACTAATCTTCCAGGGCATTCTACACTTCAAAGAAACCTTCAGTGGTGGTTGGGAGGCCCTAGTCCTGCCAGCCCATGACCCCTGCCTTTATGATTTGGATAATCGTATGTTCCCCTGAAGCTTCGTGTTTTGGAATTTGGTATTGAAAGGTGGTCAAGCCTAGTCTGCAGTGATTGAATCATGGTGATTGCATCATGGAGATGACACTCTCATGAAGTGATTAATGATATCTCTTTTACCCCGTGAGTTCTAGGTCTCCTAAAAAGGGGTTAGTTCTTGCAAGAGCTGGTTGTTATTAAAGAGAGTCATGGGCCAGCAGGTGGTAGGAGGATTAGGACACTGGACCCCACAAGGCCAACCACAGTGTGAGTCCTGGATCTGGTGGCTTGCTTTCTCACTCTCTCCTACTATGACTATTACAAGTAAATAATAATAATAATAATAATAACAATTCTAAAAAAAAAAAATGAGTCACCCATAGTGTGTTCTCTCTCTGTACATTTCTGCCATCCTCTGTGCTTTTGTCGGCCATGATGGCCTGATGCTAGGCCTCTACCTTCAGACTTCTCTGCCATCAGAATTGTAAGTCAATAAACTGCTATTGCTTTATAAGTAACCCAGTGTCAGGTTGTCAGGGATTTCTTTCTTTTTTTTTTTTTTTGGAGAGGTTTTTTGCTATAGGGCGTGTGCGCTCACCAGAAAGACTAAAAGAGAAAGAGAGACAGAAAGTGAGAAATTACTCCCCAGGGGGGATGGCCATACCACAATCCCTTCTCCTCCATTCTCCTCTCAGGATCTTGGGCACGCACGCACATGCACCCGGCGTGAGTTTAAACCACCAGGTCCGGGACTGCAACTGTGGTCGACTACATAGGAGTCCAGCGACATAGCCATTATGCCAACTGCTAGTCCCAGTCTCAGGTATTTCTGTTAGCAATGCAAAACAGACTAATTCACCCACCAATTTCATCTATTTTCAGGCATCTGATGTTCTAACTCTTGAGGCAAATGATCTCTGAGCACTACCACTCCTCAAATTTGAGGCCTCTGGAATTCCTTGATCAGAACTCTGCTTCAGTATTTCTGATCACTCGATCTCAGACTCTCTCTCAATTTCTCTTCCTTCACATGTACCCCCAATTCTGGTCATACTCAGGTTCTGTTCCTAGCACTCTGCACATATTCAACCTGGACCATCTTATTCTTCCCGGGATTCCAACTACCACCTTGATGTTGCTATCTTCTGCTACAGATTGAGTGCTGTTTCCCCTCCTACAATTCATATGTTGAAGTCCCAGTCTCCAGTGTGATTGTATTTGGAGGTGGGGTTTCTGGAATGTAAATAGGTTTAAATGAAGTCATGAGAGCAGAGCCCCCATGATAGGATTAAGGCCATTTTTTCAAAAAAATCTTTTCTTGGGAACCAGCAGGTGGCACAGTGGTTAAAGTGCTGGATACTCCCACATGGCTGACAACGGTTGGAGTTCTGGACCTGGTGGCTTGCTTTCTCACTTTCCCTCTCTTTCTCTCTCACTCTCTCCCTCTCTGGTCAAATAAATGAAGTTAATAAAAAATAATACTAATTGGAACCAGCAGTTAGCATAATGACTATGTCGCTGAACTCCCAGTAGTCGACAGCGTTCGAGTCCCAGACCCAGTGGCTTAAAATCTCACACTGGGAGTGTGTGTGTGTGAATGTCCAAGATCCCAAGAAGAGAACGGAGAAGGGATTGCAGCATGGTCATCCCCTTGGGGGGTAATTTCTCGCTATTTGTCTCTCTGGTGAACACACATGCCCTGCAGCAAAATCCTCTACTTTCTGTTATTGGCAACAGGACTAAGTACAACAGTAGGAAATGTACTATTCCGAATGAGAAAAATCTGGTTAGAAACTTACTCAAGTACACCAAGTATAACATTTGCTGGAGCATCCCTGGATTGTGTATCTCAAGTGTATTTTTAGACAAGATGAGACTCTCCCACGGGGACATATCAGTGACTAAGGTGGACTTTGTGGCATTTATTTTGTTTATCAGGAGCTGTTTTTGCTTCCTTGCTCCTTCTAGATAAATTTGCTAGGTAGGCTGAGTGTCGGACACAAATGTTAGTAATTTAGTTAAGTGTAAACAGTATTTGTGGTCCTAGCGCAGTGTCTGAGTTATCCCTAAAGTCCTCGTTCAGAACTCGTTATTGTGCCATTGCCACCAACAATGTGACTGCTGTTTCCTGATGATGAGTTAACCCTTGAAATAATCACAAGTACTGGGTCTTACCAAGGGAGAAGAAAGGGGACCAAAATAAATCCTAATTTAAGTCCTAAAACTCATTAGAGGAACAATTATAGTGAACAATAAGGCTTGAGGCCCATAGTTATAAGAATACATATATAGATTATATATAAATATTTCTACCCTTTTTGGAATACCCACAGGAATTATAATCCTGTAAAAAATAAAAAGGCATAATCTCCCAGGAACAGAGAACAAAAAAGAAGGCAATGGCAGTAATATCTGAAATTTGGAAGGCAAATGGACAAGTGGAAGGGACTAAGAATATTAGTGAAAGTAAAAACAAACAAACAAACAAAAAAACCAAAAACCCTCAAAGAACAAAAAAACCCACATAATTAAGAAAAATCCAAAGGCAACCTAATTTGTATTGAAAGATCCTAGAAAGCTCAGAAGTTGATAGTATAGTTAGTCCTAATAACTAGCCATTGTCTGTCTCCTGTGCCCAATTCACATTTCCATATTATTTCTAGTTCATTTGATTTCTCTGTATAGGTAATCTACTTTCATTTTTTCCTTTCATGATCCATGTACCACATAAATAAAGGAATCTCCTGACTCTAAAAATGTAGCAGAGGGTCCAGCAGGTGGCGTGGTGGTTAAGGCACCAGACTCCCATATAGCCAACAACGGTTGGAGTTCTGGACCTGGTGGCTTGCTTTCTCACTTTCCCTCTCTTTCTCTCTCACTCTCTCCCTCTCTGGTCAAATAAATGAAGTTAATAAAAAATAATACTAATTGGAACCAGCAGTTAGCATAATGACTATGTCGCTGAACTCCCAGTAGTCGACAGCGTTCGAGTCCCAGACCCAGTGGCTTAAAATCTCACACTGGGAGTGTGTGTGTGTGAATGTCCAAGATCCCAAGAAGAGAACGGAGAAGGGATTGCAGCATGGTCATCCCCTTGGGGGGTAATTTCTCGCTATTTGTCTCTCTGGTGAACACACATGCCCTGCAGCAAAATCCTCTCAAAAAAAAAAAAAAATACTTATTATTTAAAAAGATATTCTTTTAGAATTATTTAATTTTAATTTATTATTATTATTATTATTATTTTGTAATTTGCTACAGGGCATTTGTGCTCACTAGAGAGAGACACAGACACACACACACACAGAGAAAGTGAGAAAGCAAGCTGCTAGGTCCAGGACTCAAACTGCAGTTGGCCCTTTGGGAGTCTAGCGCCTTTACCATCGTTCAACCTGCTGGCCCCAAATTAAGGCCCATGTAAGAAGAGGATGAGATCAGAATCTTTTCTCCATCATTCAGGTCTTAAGGATAGATCATTTTGTTACATCCTAGTTGAAGGAATCCCATGACTGTAGGCCTACCTGAGACAGGAAGATTTAAATGGGGCAAGTCAGACTGGAACTAGAGACCATCCCGAGATGCTGGCACACTTGGGAATTCACTTGTAGAACTTCAAAGGTGACCTTGTTTCCTGTACTTGCTGATGGGTGAAGAAGATTGTCCCTCACACAAAGGTTGGCAGTTGCAAAAACGTCTGAGCTTCCAGGGTCTAACCCAGCATCTAGCTAAAATGTGGCACTCGGACATTTATGAAGTACATTCTAGCAGCTGTGTAAAAAGTATAGTGGAGGTGGATACTCCGTAGGTAGTCTGTCTGGCATAGAACCTGAATACTCCGTGTGATTGGTGCACAGATACAGGAACAAGTCCTGCTGGATATCGGTTCAGTATGTATCTTGGGGAACCCATTCCACTATGTTTACTAATTGTGTAATGAAGATTAGGAATATTGGGTCAACTCTGTGACACAGTGATAACGTGCTGCTCACAAGAAGCTAGGTCCCACGTAGTGACAGCATTTTGAATTCCTGGTCCAGTGTGCCAGAAATATGCTGGGCATGTGTAGGAGTGCCCAAGATCCCACCAGCTGGACGACAGGATTGTGGCATGAGCAGATTCTGTGGAGGGTGCTTTTCTCTCTCTCTTACATACATGTGTGTGTGCATAGTTTATCATGAATAGAGGGAAAAGAACTCGTAAAAAATAGATTTAATAAAAGTCTTCGGGACTAGCAGTTGGTGTAATGGCTGTCGCTAGACTCCCATGTAGTCGACCTCGGTTCGAGTTCAGGACCTAGTGGCTTAAATTCATGCCAGGAATGTGTGTATGCGTGCCTAAGATCCTGAGAGGAGGAGAGGAGAAGGGATTGCGGCGTGGCCATCCCCTCTGGGGGGGGGGGGGGTTTTTCCCTTTTGTTTCCTTTCTTGCTTTCTGTCTCTCTGTCTTTGTCTTTCTGGCGAGCGCACGCATGCTATAGCAAAAACCTCTCCAAAAAAAGGAAAGAAAATTCTTCAAGGTTTTCCTTTCAGTTGCCTAACTTAAAATGCTAAGGTGTCTATGTTCCAGATGATTTTCTAAGAGTCATCAAAGGGGTTGATAGAGAAACCATGATTGAGGTCTACCCGTGTAGCCATTTCAGTCCCACACTGGCAGTGAGAGGTCGTGGTCCACCTCTGCTTGGTGCTGAGCTCTGCCGTTTGCATTTTGTTTCCTTCTTGGTTTCACTGAGGGTACCTGGAAGCTGAGTAAATATGTGAGAAGGAAAAGGTGAGATGGGTTAGAGGAGTTGTTCATCCTTGATTTGTCGGGCTTAACGGTGCTACTCCACTTCCCATGTATGAAAGGCCTAGGTGATTCCGATGGGTACCTGGGCTTCAGTTATAGTCACTCTACAACTGAAAGTACCTCAGCCCAGACTTAGAGTTCTTATCTTCCTGCCAGTGGGGCTTTTCTATGCCCACTGGGTGATGCGAAGAGGAAATTTCTCTGAAGTTGTGGGAAACAATCTTTTGGGGAAAGTATATGCATTAATTCCACCTCACCCCACTTCCATGGCATTTTCCATCTTTGAATAAGATGAAGAAAGATTCTAAGACATACCAATTCCTGAAATTACATTGTCCCTCCAAGTATCTCCAATGGACCGACCTCAGAGTTCTATATTGAAACCCAGAGGTTAAAAATCAGCTTTCAGTATTGTGTTAAAATATTTCACATCACTATTTTACACATTAAAAGCAATTCATAGATAGATTTTTAAAAAAGATTTTCGCAATAGGGCACAGGCCAGAGAGACAGAGAAACAGAAAGGAAGAAATCAACCCCCGGGGGGGTTGGCCATGTGGCAACCTTCTCCTCCATTCCCCTCTGGGGATTTGGGGCACACATGCACACATGCCCAGTGTGAATCTTAAGCTGTTAGGCTGAATTGACACAACCACCGCCATGTTAGACCCTCAAGGACAGAACCCTGGGAGTCGGAGACCACATAAATAAACAAAGTAAGATGGGCCCTGACGATGCCAGAGCCAGGTCAATCTGACCTCAAGTGAAAGTCCTAATCTAAACCTAAACATAATGACAGCTAGCTTTCACACACCCCCCTCCCTCAAGTGGAAAATTACTGACTGTACTTCCTGCATTGCGATTCAGAGCTATAAAAGATCCCTTTATCTTAGGCTCGGGGTCCTTGTTAAGGCCCGCTGCGACAGGCAGAAACTCGGACTCCAGCTAGCTGGAAAAAGAACAAGAGCCTCTTTTGCAGTTGCATTGTCGTTGTCTTTTCTGTGTCTCCATCAGTTAGACCGATCTCTGGACCCTTACAAAGCCACCAGGCTGGACTCAAACCTTGGTCTACTAAGTGGGAGTCTGGTGATGTAACCATTACTCCATCTGCGGTTCCCAATAGATACATTAAAAAAAAAAAAAAAAGTTTTGCCCTAGGGTGTGTGTGCTCAGCAGAAACAAGAGAGAAACAGAGAGAATGTGAGAAATCACCCTTCCCAGAGGAAAGGGCCACTATGCAATCCCTTCTTCATTCTCCTCTTAGGATTTTGTGCACACACACACACAAACACACACACACACACACACACACATCTGGTGTGTTTTTCAAGTCACAAGGTCTGGAACTCGAACTGTGAAGTCAGCCATATGGGATCCAGAACCTAACCACCACTCCACCTACTGGCCCTTAGAGATAGATCTTTTTTTTTTTTTTTCTAAAGATTGTCCAGTAAATTTATTTTCAAACATTTTTGTATATTTGTCTTAATGTTGCATTATTTTAAAAGAAGAAAAAGTTCATATAAATGCAATTTTAAATACTGATTTATCATTTTAACATAAATTCAGATAAACTTTATGCTTACTTCTTTATTTTTGAAATCCATTAATTTTATTTTAATTTGACCAGAGAGAGAGAAAGTGAGAAAGTAAGCTACCAGGTCCGTGACTTGAACTGTAGTCAACCATTTGGGAATGACCATGCTACCTGTTGGTCCCCATTTTATGCTTACTTCTAACTGATGGTCAAACTGCAGAAGTCCACGAGTTTAGCTGTAAGTGTTCTTGTCACCCTTCCCCGGCTGAATCAAATAGCTCAAGACATACACACACAGACAGACACAAACAGGTCTTTCGTAAAGTAAACAAACATTTTATGGTATAGATAATTGTTTCTCTTTGGAACTTTTTTTTTTTTCCAGAGAGGTTTTTGCTACAGGACATGTGCCCTCGACAGACAGACAGAGAGACAGAAAGCGAGAAATCACTCCCCAGGGGGGATGACCACATTGCAATCCCTTCTCCATTCTCTTCTCAGGATCCTGGGCATGCATGCACATGTGCCTGGCGTGAGTTTAAGCCACCAGGTCCAGGACTCCAACCGCAGTCGACTACATGGGAGTTCAGTGACATAGCCATTATGCTAACTGCTGGTCCCTCTCTTTGGAACTCTTAATATCCAGTTTATTTCTTTTTTGAAATTGGGATGTTCACAGTCATTATGCAATAATCTCTATAAGGCAAAGAGCTCATCTCTTTGAAAACTCAAGTGATTTTTCATAGAAATTTTTTTTTTAGAAGTTTTTGCCATAGGGCACATGTGCTTGCCAGAAAGACAGAGACAGAGACAAAAAGCGAGAAATCACCCCCTAGGGGCATGGCCACGCCACAATCCCTTCTCCTCCATTCTCCTCTCGCGATCTTGGGCACTCACGCATGCACATGCACTCGGAGTGAGTTTAAGCCACCGGGTCCGGGACTTGAACGGCGATAGACTACATGTGAGTCCAGCAACATAGCCATTACGCCAACTGCTGGTCCCATAGAAATATTTTTTTTTAATCTAAAAAGAATGGAGTATGGAAAGCTAAAATAGGGGGAATTACTTCAGATGATCTAAACAAAATAGATATGAAAAGTAAAATATTTAACAGTGTAGGGGAGAAATCTTAAGTGTAGATGCTGTTGAAAATATTAAAGAAAACAGCATTTGACCCATTGCTGAAATTTAGATTTTTTTTTTCTTTTTTTTTTGAGAGGTTTTTGCTATAGGGCACATGCGCTCGCCAGACAGACAGAGAGAGACAGAGAGATAGAAAGCGAGAAATCACCCCCCAGAGGGGATGGCCACGCTGCAATCCCTTCTCCTCCATTCTCCTCTTGGGATCTTGGGCATGCACGCACATGCGCCTGGCATGAGTTTAAGCCACCGGGTCCGGGATGCGAACCGCGATCGACTACGTGGGAGTCCAGTGACATAGCCATTACGCTAACTGCGGGTCCCAAGATTTTCTTAATTTATTACAATCAGAAGTGTTGATTTTATATTAATTCTTTGAAGTCAGCATGAGAGGCTTGACAATTTAATTTTTACATACATGGCTGTTTGAATATACAAAGCATCAAATATAAACAGTAATATAGCAAGAAACTAAATGGGCAGAAATAAGTATTCAACCAGTAATAATAATTAAGATCACCAATTCAAAGATCTTCTATATACAAAAAATGAGACAATATTGTTATAAGAGTTTACAGCACACAAATAAATTTAATCTTACTTCATTACTATTCTTTTTTTTTTCGGAGAGTTTTTTTTGTTTGTTTGTTTTTAAAGAATTATTTTAGTTTAACTTTATTTATTATTATTGTTACTTTCCAGTTTTTGATCAGACAGAGAGAGAGAGAGAGAGGGAAAGTGAGAAAGCAAGCCACCAGATTCAGGACTTGAACCATGGTCGGCCATGTGGGAGTCCAGTGCCTTTAATCGCCATGCCAGCTGCCGGCCCCTGTTTTTTTTTTTTTTGGCTATAGGGGATGTGCACTCGCCCGAAAGAA
>NW_006159534.1:4979883-4994766 GCF_000334495.1 Tupaia belangeri chinensis | reverse complement strand
CACTTGGGGCCCCTAGAGATGGATTTTAAAGTTAGCAGTAAATTCATAGTATTCTAAAATGTTACTTATTAAAGGCAGCCTACCAATATATAGTATTCATTTCTTAAGTAGTTCCATGTTAAAATATATAGAGCCAAACTCAGCCTTAGTCATCTTTTTCCTGTAATTATCTTTATTCATGATAGAGCATGTGTGTGCACATGAGAGAAAAGCACCCTCTACAAGGTCTGGTTATGCTGGATCATTGGCACTGGTATGTTTCAGACTGACCTGACTGGGATCAAATCAGTCAGCATGTGAGATCCTCTCTCTCGCTCTTTTTTTAAAATTTTGAATTATTTATTTAATTTTATTTGCTATTATTTTTTAAAAATTTGATCAGACAGAGAGAGGAAGGGAAAGTGAGAAAGCAAGCCACCAGGTCTGTGACTCGAGCCATGTGGGAGTCTAGCACCCCAACCACCCTGCCACCTGCTGGCCCTCCTTTCTCTTTATTTCATTTTATTATTTATTTATTTATTTAGGGGAAGTTTTTGCTATAAGGAGCCTGCAGTCGCCAGAAAAACAGAGAAACAGAAAGTGAGAAATCACCCTCCAGGGAGGGTGGCCACACCGCAATCCCTTCTCCTCCATTCTCCTCTCGGGATCTTGGGCACGCATGCACATGCACCCGGCGTGAGTTTAAGCCATCGGGTCTGGAACTTGAACCGTGGTCGACTACATGGGAGTTCAGTGACATAGCCATTACGCCCTCTGCTGGCCCCAGAAACAAAAGTTTCAATGAAACAAAATATAAGGCACATAAACCATGTGGTTCAGTTTCTAATTCAGATACCTTACTCTTGAAAAGAAACAGAAGAAAGCAATGCATGCCATTCCTAGACAAAAAGAGGGGTGAGTAGATAAAAATACAACTTTTTTTCTTGCCGTAGGGTACATGCACAAGAGAAAGGGAGAGAGAGACAGTGAGAAATAATCCCCCCAGGAGGATGGCCATGCCACAATCGCTTCTTGTCCTGCAATTTTGGTGCACACGCCTGGCATGTTTTTCAAGCCACTGGGTCTAGGACTTGATTGCAAAGTCAGCCATGTGGGATCCAGCTGCCTAACCACCACGCCACCTACTGATCTAATAGAATGACATTTTAACTAGTGGAAAAAGAGTCAAGATAATTAAAATCTGCTAATAATTATAAATTTGTATTTTCAAGAACCAGCAGACAGTGTAATGGTTATGTGGCTGGACTCTCATGTAGTAAGCCATAGTTCGAGTCCCAGATCTGGTGGCTTAACACTCACACTGGGCTCATGTGTGTGCATGCCTAAAATCCCAAGAGGAGAATGGAGGAAAAGGGACTGCGGTGTGGCCATCCCCCCTGGCGGGGGTGATTTCTTGCTTTCTGTCTCTTTGTCTCTCCAGTGAGCACATGCACCGTATAGCAAAATTCTCTCTCAAAAAAAAATAATTGTATTTTGGGGCCAGCAGGTGGCATGGTTGATACGGCTGCACTCCCACATGCCCAACCACAGTTCGCGTCTCGGACCTGGTGGCTTGCTTTCTCACTTTCCCTCTTTCACTCTGTGTCTTTCTGTTCAAATTTAAAAAATAAAATGAATGAATAAATAAAAATTAGATCCCTGCGGCGCTGACATCTCAGTTGTTCCTCTGTCCTGGGCTCGTCCTGCAGTCATGAAGGACGTACCGGGCTTCCTACAGCAGAGCCAGAGCTCCGGGCCGGGGTAGGCCTGCCGTGTGGCACCATCTAGAGGAGCTCTACACGAAAAAGTTGTGGCATCAGTTGACACTTCAGGTGCTTGATTTTGTGCAGGACCCGTGCTTTGCCCAAGGAGGTGGTCTCATTAAGCTTTATGAAAACTTCATCAGTGAATTTGAGCACAGGGTGAACCCTTTGTCCCTGGTAGAAATCATTCTCCATGTAGTGAGACAGATGACTGATCCTAATGTAGCTCTTACTTTTCTGGAAAAGACACGTGAGAAGGCGAAAAGTAGTGATGAGGCAGTGATCCTGTGCAAAACAGCGATCGGAGCTCTGAAGTTAAACATTGGAGACCTGCAGGTTACAAAGGAAACCATCAAAGATGTTGAGGAAATGCTGAACAACCTCCCTGGTGTGACATCAGTTCATAGTTGTTTCTACGATCTCTCCAGTAAATACTATAAAACAATTGGAAATCATGCATCTTATTACAAAGATGCTCTGCGCTTTCTGGGCTGTGTCGACATCAAGGATCTACCAGTGTCTGAGCAGCAGGAGAGAGCCTTCACACTGGGACTGGCAGGGCTTCTTGGCGAGGGAGTTTTTAACTTTGGAGAACTCCTCATGCACCCTGTGCTGGAATCGCTGAGGAACACTGACCACCAGTGGCTCATTGACACCCTGTATGCCTTCAACAGTGAGAGCGTGGAGAGATTCCAGGCTCTGAAGACTGCCTGGGGCCAGCAGCCTGACCTAGCAGTCAATGAAGCCCAGCTTCTGAGGAAGATCCAGCTGCTGTGCCTCATGGAGATGACTTTCACACGACCTGCCAATCACAGACAACTCACTTTTGAAGAAATCGCCAAAAGTGCTAAGATCACAGTGAACGAGGTGGAGCTGCTGGTGATGAAGGCCCTGTCGGTGGGACTGGTGAAAGGCAGCATCGACGAGGTGGATAAGCGCGTCCACATGACCTGGGTGCAGCCCCGCGTGCTGGATTTGCAGCAGATCAAGGGCATGAAGGACCGCCTGGAGCTCTGGTGCACTGACGTGAAGAGCATGGAGATGCTGGTGGAGCACCAGGCCCATGACATCCTCACCTAGGTCCCCAGGCCCCTGCTGCCCCTGCCTGGCCTGGGGAAGCGCCTCTGTGGCTGATGAAACCGTCAGCTGAGATCTGTGTGCACTTGGGGTAGGGGGTGACGTCCTGTCTGGAGTAGGGGCTGTTCCTGCTGGAAAAGAGAAAACTCACTGACAGGGACCCTCCCGCAAGGAGAACGCCCCTTTGTGTCTCTGGTGGCCTGCATTGTGTATGTGGGGGCGGGGAGAGACCCAGGTCTCAGATGAGGGAGAGCTGGAGTGTGAGCGAGGGCGTGGCCCTCAAGCTGGTGGGCTTACCCCGCTCCACCTCCACCCGCATGGTCGTCTTTCCAGTATGGCTCAAGAACGTTCCTATAATAAATGCCTTTGCTTTGTTAAAATAAATAAATAAATAAATAAAAATTATAAAAAAGAGGGTCAGCAGGTGGTGTGGTGTTTAAGGATGCTGGACTCCCATGTGGCAGAGCGTGGTTCAAGTCCTGGACCTGGCAGCTTGCCTTTCTCACTCTCCTCTTTCTCTCACTCAGTCCCTCTCTGGTCAAATTTAAATAAATAAATAAATAAATAAAGTTTAAAAAAAGAATTAAAAAAAATACCATTACCTCTAATAAAGTGAAAACAGATTAAAAAAAGTATTTTGAGAAAGTTGTATTTGAAAATACAAAAAGTAAAAGAGCAAAACTGCAGTGGATTGAGAACATTTTTTTCTCTGCCAAGAAGCAGAATAATTAGAGACAAACTGAAAATAAAACCTTAGGCAATTTGGACTGGATAGTCAGGTTTAAATTCACTATAAGTTGGGACCAACAGTTGGCATAATGGTTACATCGCTGGACTCCCATGTAATCAACTGTGGTTCGAGTCTTGGACCTGGTGACTTAAACTCATGCCAGGGCACTGCGAGCTCCTCGCCCGGGTCCCTGCCCTGTCTGCTGTGCCTGCCCGCCCGCCCGCGCCCACCATGGCCGACCATCAGCAGCTGCAAGGAAGATGGCGCCTAGTGGACAGCAAAGGCTTTGAAGAGCACATGAAGGAAGTAGGTGTGGGAATGGCTCTGCGAAAAATGGGTGCAATGGCCAAAGCAGATTGTATTATCACTTGTGTGGGAATAACCTCATCGTAAAAACTGAGAGCACTTTAAAAACAACACAATTTTCTTGTATCCTGGGAGAAAAGTTTGAAGAAACTACAGCTGATGGCAGAAAAACTCAGACTGTCTGTGACTTTAAGGGCGGTGCATTGGTTCAACATCAAGAAAGGGATGGGAAAGAAAGCACAATAACAAGAAAATTGCAAGATGGAAAATTAGTGGTGGACTGTACCACAAATAATGTCACCTGTACTCGAGTCTGTGAGAAAGTAGAATAAAAATTCCATCATCACTTCAGACAGGAATTAGCTGCGAGAATGAACAAGCTCAGTTCAATGAGCAAATCTTCATACTACTTTTCTTTTTCATTACTGTATTCAATTACCTTTACCGCAAACACTTTACGTACAACTATTTCCAAGTGTTGATTTAATTAGGATCATCCCTTTGGTTAGTAAACAAATGTGTTTGTGCTAAAAAAAAAAAAAAAAAAAAAAGGTTAAAAAAGTGGAATAAAAATTCCATCATCACTTCAGACAGGAATTAGCTGCGAGAATGATCAAGCTCAGTTCAATGAGCAAATCTCCATACTACTTTTTTTTTCATTACTGTGTTCAATTACCTTTATCGCAAACATTTTACATATAACTATTTCCAAGTGTTGATTTAATTAGGATCATCCCTTTGCTTAGTAAATAAATGTGTTTGTGCTAATAAAAAAAAAACAAAAACAAAAAACCTCATGCTGGGTGCGTGTGTGTGTGTGCCCAAGATCCCAAGAAGAGAATGGAGGAGAGGGGATTGAGTTGTGGCCATCCCCTCTGGGGTGATTTCTCCCTTTCTGTCTCTCTCTGTCTTTCTGGTGAGCACACGTGCCCTATAGCAAAAACCTCTCCAAAAATAAATAAACAAACAAACAAATAAATAAATTTACTACAAGTTGACTGTCAATTCACTTTCTAATTAGAAGGGAGATTAAATATCTTAATCCTATTTTTTTCCTTTATTTTTAAAATTTATTCATTCATTTATTTTAATTTGAGCTGAGAGAGACACACACAGAGATAGGGAAAGTGAGAAAGCAATCCACCAGGTCTGGGACTTGAACCATGGCTGGCCATGTGGGAGTTTCCAGTGCCTTAACCACCACACCACCTGCTGGTTTTCCCAATGCTATCTTAATGCTGTAGTGTGAATGACTCCCAAAAGTTCATGTGTTGAGGTTTGGTTTCAGAAGTAGTAAAAGGAGGGCTGGCAGATGGTGTGGTGGTTAAAGGCGTTGGATTCCCACATGGCCGACTACGGTTTGAGTCCTTACGCACCCGGCGTGAGTTTTAAGCCACTGGGTCCGGGACGCGAACCGTGGTCGACTACGTGGGAGTCCAGCGACATAGCCATTACGCTAACTGCTGGTTCCCAAATAAAATTCTAAAAAAAGAAGTATTAAGAGGAAATTTTGTAACTTCACAGTGTTGAAAGGTAGAACATTTGGGAGTCATTGACTAGGGTGGCCTCTAGGAGTGACTTCTGATGGGCTGATAAGGACAGGGAATAAGACCAGAAGACATATGAATGGGCACAGAAATATATGCTCCTGTTCTTTCACAATGAGATGTCTTGCACAGCTTTGGGACCCTATTTATAGGAAAACCCTCACCAGATGTTGGCCCCTGGACCTTGGAAACTCCAAACTGAGCTGAATAAACCTCTTTTTAAAAAAAAAAAAAAAATTGTCAGAGGGTGCATTCACCAGAGACCAAGAGTACTCCCTTGATAGTGTGTGGGTACACCACAATCCCTTCTCCTCTGCTTCTCCATCTTGCCAAGATTTGGGGCACGCAGGCACAGAGCCTGACATGCATTTCAAGCTGCTAGGGCCGGAATTGAACAGATGGTTGGCCCTGTGGGGTCTAATTTTCGTAACCACTAGGCTATGGGGTCAGCCTTAAATCTCTATAAGTCACCCAGCTTTTGATATTTTCTGTTATTAGCAATGGAATGGATTATAACAGTTACAGAGAAAAAAAAGAACGAAAGCAGGAGCATCGACAAAGCTGTGAGATCTTTGGAGCCTCCCTAAAACGTCTATCACTACAGAACAGTAACTGCCTGAAAGTTTGACAGCTACGAAACAGTAACCACAGGGCTCACCTAGAAGGGAAGCTGGCTTTAATTACAATTCAGAATGCTGTGGGGAGACACCCCTCTCAGTTGGGTGGAGAAGTTTGTGGTGCCCAGGAAAGAGACCATTGGTTCTCTGAAACTTTGAGAGGTTCTCCTTATAAGAAGGGGATGTGTAAATTCACTTTATTTGGACACCCAATTTCTCTTCACGAAAAAATTAATTTGGCCTTCCTTTGTTATGTGAAAACCACCCTCAAGGGTCCTTTAGTTGTAGGAACTGAAGCGAGTCCTCACTTGACTTGATGTTTTCGGGGAAAACTGTGACATTGCAATTATTCTGAAATGACCTGTTCTATAATTAGACTGAGCAACGAAGTAAACTGGTGTAGTATGAATACTTGTGCATCGTTGAGTCAAGTTGTAATTTGGTATTGAAGTTAAAGTGCCTGCCTAATGCAGTAAGTAGCTGAGGGTTTTCCTAGATTCCGAATACTTATTAAAATGAAAGTACATTATGGTAGTTTAAAATTAGAAAACTTTATAATAGGATTAAGAGCCAGAAACCAAGATAATGGCAGCTCCCAAGCACAGATGGAAAAAATCAGTTATAATTTTCTTGATTCCATTTCATCCATATAAACAGAAATGGCTCTTCAAGCATTTTGTGAATCAAATCCTTAGGGCTCATGACTCCTAGAGTTTTTGCCCCCTCACAAAATAAAACTTCTTTAGCCTCAGAGTAGATACTTAAATACTTCTTGATTGATGTGAGATTTCATTTGCTAGAAGAGTTTAGTTCAAGTTCTCCTAAAAATCCCTGAGAAAAGTATGTACTATTAACGGAGGTTCTCTGTCTCAGAGTACACATTCTGATTTGATAGAGAGGCACTAGCTACAGGCTTCCATGTTTCTATCCTTGAAGCCAGTGAGGGAGAGGAAATCCAGGCTCTTCAGTTTAGCTTCAGCACTATCGGTAAACTCCTTGGAGGCTTTCTGCAGTGGAAGACGCGGTGGTCCCATTGGAATCCCAGACACCAGAGTCATGATGGCTTTGGTCTGTGATACTCCAAAACCTAGATAAGCAAAAGAAATGAGGAAACGTGATTGGTACTGTTCACTTCCCCACAAATATCTCAAAGAGATCATGTAGTAACAGTGACTAATGCAATAGGATAAGGCAAAAATAAAAGATTACACATTTTCTGGGGCCAGTTAGTGGTGTGGTGGTTAAGGTGGTTGGATTCCACATGGCTGATTTCATGATTTGAGTCCTGGATCCAAAAGCTTGAAAATCAAGACAGGTTTGTGTGTATGCATACCCAAAATCCAGAGAGAAGAATGGAGAAGGGACTGCAGCATGGCCAACACCCCTGGAGGGTGACTTTTCACTTTCTCTCTTTTTGTCTCTCTTTGATGAGCACATGAGCTCTATGGGGAAAACCTGAAGGAATACAAAAAAGAGAAAAACCAAAAAGAAATATGGGAAGTGAAAAATATATGTTCAGGGAAATAAAACAATAGAAAATATAGCCAAAGAAATAATTAGTGATTTTGTAGATAGAGCTTAGGAAATAATCCACAATGCTATACAGAAGGATATGTTAAATATAAAAACATTAAGATTCAGACTTGGCTGAGCACATGTGCATGCATGCCCAAAATCCTGAGAGGAAAATAGAAGAGAAGAGATTGTGGCATGGCTGTTCTCCCTGGGGAGTGATTTCTCATGTTCCCTCTCATTGTCTTTCTCTCTTTCTGGCAAAAGCATTCACTCTATGGCAAAATCCTTAAGAAAAAAAGTACAGATTTGGGGCCAGCAGATGGCATAATGGTTATGTTGCTGGGCTCCCATGTAGTTGACTATGGTTCAAGTCTCGGATCCAGTGGCTTGAAACTCATGCTGGGCACATGTGCATGTATGCCCAAAATTCTGAGGGAGAATGGATGAGAAGGGATTGTGGCATGGCCATCCCCTTTGGTGGGTGATATCTTGCTTTCTATTTCTCTCTCTCTCTTTCCCGGGTGAGCACATGTGCCTTCTGGCAAAAATCTCTTTCTAAAAAGAAAAAAGTTTGCCTATTTTTCAAAGACTAACAAAACATAATTTCTGGGATGATCTCTCCCAACTATAGACCCTCTCTGCACCACAGGCCAAACTTTCAAGGATTTAGCATTTGTTTGTCTTATAGAAAAAAAATTATAGATTTGAGAATATTTAAAATATACCTAGTAGGCTTTTAAAAGACAATATTCACTATAAAGACTTTTTCAGAATGGAAGAAAGACAAAGACTTCAGATTGAAGAAGCAAATGAAAAAGCAGGTATATTGTTAATATACAAAAAACATAACTAGTAATTATCTATTATGATCCTTAGCATCTAATACCTGAAATATTTGTGATTTGTTTTCTTAGCTAGCTATTACTTTTGGATTCAAAATATAAGAAACTTGTTTTTGTTATATTTACTTAGTAATGTAACAACTGAGGATAAGGAAGAAATATAATAGCGTGATTAAATATATGAGAATAAAGTTTAATGAATACAAAATGATTCTTCTAGGCTTGTTATGAATAGGTGCAAGAGGGAGCTGCCCTCCTAATAAAACTACTAGTTTATTTAAATAAATTTTCTCTGGACTAAACCATGAAAATCCTAATGTCCAATGAAGCCTGCAATAGGTTTATTTATTTAGTTAATAATTATATTATTTATTATTATTATTACTATTATTTTCAACCTGCCATAGGGCACATGCACTCACAAGAGAGAGGGAGAGAGAAAACTGCCAGGTTTAGGAATCAAACTGCAGTTAGCTATGTAGGAGTCCAATACTTTTAACCACCAGACCCCCTACAATGAGTTTTTTTTTTTTTGGAGGTTTTTTTTTTGCTATAGGGCGCGTGCGTTTGCCAGACAGAGGGAGCAATAGAGATTTTTTTTAATCACCCCCCAGAGGGGATGGTCACGCCGCAATCCCTTCTCCTCCATTCTCCTCTCGGGATGTTGGGCACGCACGCACACGCGCCCGGTGTGAGTTTTTAAGCCACTGGGTCCGGGACTACGTGGGAGTCCAGCGACATAGCCATTACGCTAACTGCTGGTTCCCCCACAATGAGTTTTTAAGGACATGTTTTTTTTTTTTTTTTTGAAAGTTTTTTGCTATAGGGCATGTGTGCTCACCAGAAAGACAGAGAGACAGAGATAGAAAGCAAGAAATAACCTCCCAGGGGGGATGGCCAGGCCGCAATCCCTTCTCCTCCATTCTCCTCTTGGAATCTTGGGCATGCATACACATGCGCCTGGCGTGAATTCAAGCCACCGGGTCCAGGACTTGAACTGCAGTTGACTACATGGGAGTCCAGTGACGTAGCCATTATGCCAATTGCTGGTCCCTGGATATATTCTTTTAAATCATAACAAAACTATATTCAAGAGTCCCCTTTTGAAATGCAAATATTGACCAAGCTTAGTAGCATGGAGTTAGGCCCTGTGCATAGGGAGCCAGATACAACATGGCAAAACCTGCTTTGAATGCTGGCCCCAGAGGTTTGAAAAACATGCTGGGCATGTGTGTGTGTGTGTGTGTACGTGTGTGTGTGTGTGTGCGTGTGTACAGGATCCTGATAACATGGAGAAAGAGAAAAAAAGGGATTGCTGCGTGACTGGTGACTATGCCCCATTAGGGGTACTTTCTCTTATCTCTTTCTTTCCCTGGGGAGAGCATGTGCCCTCTCATAAACAAATTTAAAATATTCTGCCAAAGAATATTTCAGCTAATATCTTAAGGTGATGTTTTATAAAGCTCTTGCAGTATTTCTCCTGGTAAGCAAGATGATCTTATGTGATACATAGGTAAACTTTTAGTTTTCTAAAATTTTAATAGTTCAATATCTACTTTAAAATACTTTAGGGACATATAATAAATATCACACCACATATACAATGTTTTTTGAAAGAATTATTTTATTTAAGTTTATTTTATTTTAAAAAAGAATTATTTATTTAATTCCATTTGTTGTTATTATTTTTTAAATATACCTTCTGCATTTATTAATTTGACTGGTTTCTTTTTTTAAAAATTATTTATTTAACTTTATTTATTCATTCATTTTTTTTTTTTAATTTAACCAGAGAGACAGAGAGAGAGAAAGGCAAAGTGGGAAAGCAAGCTGCCAGGTCTGGGCTTGAACCATGGTCGGCCATATGGGAATCAAGCGCCTTTAACCACCATGCCACCCACTGGTCCCTGTTATTACTATCTTTCAATTTGACCAGAGAGAGACAGAGAGAGAGAAAGGCAAAGTGGGAAAGCAAGCTGCCAGGTCTGGGCTTGAACCATGGTCGGCCATATGGGAATCAAGCGCCTTTAACCACTATGTAACCTGCCAGCACCTTACGTTTGTTTATTTATTTATTTAAATTTGAAGAGAGGGACAAAGAGAGAGGGTGAGTGAAAGAGAAAGTGAGAAAGCAAGTCACCAAGTCCAGGACTTGAACCACAGTTGGCCATGTGGAAGTCTAGCGCCCTTAACCACCATGCCACCTGCCGACCCCTCATACAATTTTGTGAAAAGAACAAGGACATACTAGTAAGTAAATAATAGCATCAGTGACATAAAATACTACATAAATCACAAGGGTGGAAATGCAAATGGAAGTGTTGTCTTTGAAGGATTAAGAGTGTTGGTTGAGGGACCAGCAGATGGTGTAATGGTTATGTCACTGGACTCCCACATAGTTGATTGCGGTTCAAGTACCAAACATGGTGACTTAAAAAACTCATGCTGGGTACATGTGTGTGTGTGCCCAAGATCCTGAGAAAAGAATGGAGGAGAAGGGAGTGGGCAGGGTCATCCCCCATGGGAAGTGATTTCTCACTTTCTGTCTCTCTGTCTCTTTGGTGAGTGCATGTGCCCTATAGCAAAAATCTCTCTTAAAAAAAAAGTCTAGGTTAAGAGAGATCAGCACATGGTGTAATGGTTATGTCGCTGGAATCCCATGTAGTCAACTGTAGTTCGAGTCCTGGACCCGGCAGCTTAAAACACACTGGTTGCATGTGCATGCCTGCTCAAAATTCCAAGAGGAGAATAGAGTAGAAGGGATTGTGGTAGACAAGACCATCTCCCCATGGGGTGATTTCTTGCTTTCTGTCTGTTTCTCTGTTGCTCTATAGCAAAAAAAATATCTCTCTTAATAAAAAAATAGAAGTGTTGGTTGAGAGCCCAGCGGGAGTGAGCAGCATCAGATATAATTGGTGCTTGAGGAGAGGCAGGAGTTGCCAGGATGCAGAGAGGCTCTAAAGAGGTGGGAAGGTTGCCAAGAAGAAACTTAAAACTCTTCTGGACTTGACCCAGGTTCACTTGCCCAAGGGCCAATCTCTTGAAGAAGTGGAGTGAATGGTGGTATTTGTCATGTGTCATGGAACAAGATTTAACAGACACCGAAAAGTTTCTCTGCTCAAATTCTCTGTATTTCTTCTAAATTTTAATTCATCATATTATCCAAAGCTCCATTCACTTAAGCTTACTTATGTTAAAAATACTCTTTTTAAATGGCAAATACTCATAGGAGAGCTGTCAGTCATTTATAATTTACTAAGATCTGTATTCTGGCTGCCTTTCTCCAAGCACTTAGACTGAAATCAGCCACAGTACAGTAGCAGAATATTAATGAGCATAGGCAACCAAAGGGGGGGGAGTGCTGTTGGTGTAGGCGAGAAGGAATAGGAGATGGAGCATGTCTGTGTGTGTGTGTGTGTGTGTGTGTGTGCACGCGCATGTGATGCATGCACATATGTGTGCATGAACGGTGTGCTCAAACGGAGGAGAGAGATTTGTAGAAGGCTGCCCAAGACCTTCCAAACAGGTTTACTTCACTATTTTATATGGTTGGCCTTGAAGTTTAATAGTGGCAATAGAACTCTGCTTGCAAGAAAGCATGAACATGTGCTCTTGTTGAACCCTCAGGGACAGCAATGGTGTCCTACTTCCTTTACCTGCTCCAGCAGCAAAGTAGGGACAGATGTGCAACTTACCTAGTTTGACCACAAAGTTGATGAATCTCTGGATACAAAACTAGAAAGGAACAAACAAATCTAGAGTCAGACTTACCAAACTGTGAAAATAATACAAAGGGGTTTCAAAAAGTTTGTGAAAAATGGAATTAAAGAACAAGCTAGTGAGACCAGCAGTTGGTGTAATGGCTATGTCGCTGGGCTCCCATGTAGTCATCCATGGTTCCAGTACTAGACCTAGCGGCTTCAACTCACGCTGGGCACATATGCGTGCATGGCCAAGATCCTGAGAGGAGAATAGAGGAGAAGGAATTGCAGCATGGCCATCCCACCTGGGGGGTGATTTTTCACTCTCTCTGTTTTTCTGGTGAGTGCATGTGCCCTATAGCAAAAACCTCTTCATATCTTTGCAGCATTGCTGAGTCCCTCTAGAGCAAAAATCTCTTTATCTCTGTTTTTCTGGTGAGTGCATGTGCCCTATAGCAAAAACCTCTTCAAAAGAAAAAAAAAAAAAAGAATAAGCTAGTTTTGGTGTCTCCCCACCAAAAAAAAAAGGAAACTCTTGCATAGTTTTTCCATAATATGTATTTCTTGTGAACTTTCTAAAGACTTCTTGAATAAAGAATTTAGAGATCAACTGACAAAAACTTCCCACAGGTCTGCACAGCTTGGTTTTCTGATGGTCTGTCAGAGTGGAGAAAAATAGCCACGGATAATGGTCACGATCCACGTGGGATAAGGACAGGTCCTTCCAGATACACAGGCCTGGGCTCTTGATCCATGAAAGTGAAGATGGAGAACGCACTCCCTAGCCATTCAGTTTATGTAGGTAAACTTATCAACTGGAGCAGCGGTTTTCAAATCGTGTGGTACATGTACCTCTGGGGTACCAAAATATCCTCAGGTTTACTTGGCCAAGGATAAAATTTGTAAGAATCAATTTCTCGATCCTCATTTTCCATAAATGCTATTAAAAAAAACTGATCAGTTGGGCCCGGCAGGTAGCATGGTGGTTAAGCAACTGGACTCGCACATGGCCAACTGTGCTTTGAGTCCTGGACCTGGCAGCTTGCTTTCTCACCTCTTTCTCTCTCTCTCTGTCTCCCTCTGGTCAAATTAAACTAACAACAACAACAACAACAACAACAAACAAACAAATAAATAATTCTTAAAAAAAACCCAAACTGGTCAGCATTAGGCTGCTCTGTGGCCTAGTGGTTAAGGGAACTGGTTCCCACATGGTGGGTTCAAATCCCATCTGGTTCAAATCATGTCCCTGGTGGCTTGAAAAACATACCAGAAATGTATATGTGCATGCTCAAAATACCTTGATGGGAGATAAAAAGAGAGGCAAATGAATTACTGCATGACCATGTCCTACTGGAGTGGGGGGTGCTTTTTCCTTCTCTCTCTCTCTTTTGTTTTTTGAGATTTTTTGCTATAGGGTACATATGCTTGCCAGAGAGACAGAGAGAGAGCAAGAGAGGAATCACCCTCCTGGGGGCATGGCTATGTCCCTTCTCCTCCATTCTTCTCTCAGAGTTTTGGGCATATATACACATGTGTCCGGCCTGAGGTTTAAGCTGCTGAGTCCAGGACTTGAACCATGGTTGACTATGTGGAAGTCCAGCGATGTAACCATTATACCATCTGCTAGACCCTCTCTTTCTATCTCTATCTCTTTCTAGCAAGCAAATATATCCTCTGGCAAATTAGAAAAAAAAAATGTCAGAATATGAATTTGCAAGGAACCAGCAGCTAGCGTAATGGCTATGTCACTGGACTCCCACGTAGGACAGAGAAGGACAGAGAATCCTCAAGTGGGGAAGGAAAAAGGCTGTGATTTATGTGGAAAGAAGAAAAAACTTACCTGGTAGTTCAGGGCTGAAGAGAAGTCCTTTTGTTCAAAAGCCTCCAACATCTGGTTTGTCTTTTTTCCCAGGTAGTTGTAGGTACTGGCAAGACAACAGCAAGTACTGAAAGTTCAACAATTCAATGGCAACGTCTGGATCTTCAACCCCCTCAGGTGTTTCTGAGGGAAATATTATGCCCAGACCTCTTAGAAGTCTGTTTCTAGGTCTGAATCTAATAGAGAACTAAGTCTGTCTTCAGTTCTGAGTTTTCCAGAAATACCATAGTGCCGCGGAGAAACAGAAAACACAAAATGGGGTAAAGAAAAGAAAGAAAAACAGAAAAAGAATACAATTAGGGAAAAATCCCCAAAAGCCATATATGATGGAGGTGTTATTTGGTAGGAAAAGATAGAGACAAATGTCTGTCCTAGAATGTGTTTACAGAGAAAAAGGCATAAAGCTAGGTAAGAAGTGTTGGGAACCAGCAGTTAGCGTAATGGCTATGTCGCTGGACTCCCACGTAGTTGACTGCGGTCCATGTCCCAGACCCGGTGGCTTAAAACTCACGCTGGGCGCATGTGCGTGTGTGCCCAAGATCCCGAGAGAATGGAGGAGAAGGGACTGAGGTGTGACCATCCCCTCTGGGGGGTGATTTCTTGCTTTCTGTCTCTATGTCTCTCTCTGTCTGTCTGGTGAGCACACGCGGCCTATAGCGAAAACCTCTCAAAAAAAAAAAAAAAATACATAGGCCGGCCCTACTGTGCAGTGGTCAAGTGCTGCACAGAGGAAGCTGGATCCCATAGGGCTGGCCAGGGTTCAAATCATGACCCTACTGGCTTGAAAAACATGCTGGGTGCACACTCACACCCAGAATCTTGCTTGGATGGAGAACTGGACGGAAAAGGACTGTGTGCATGCCAGGCATGTATACGTGCATGCTCAAAATTCTGACAGGATGGAGAAATGTAAGGAAAAGGACT
>NW_006159534.1:4976775-4979854 GCF_000334495.1 Tupaia belangeri chinensis | reverse complement strand
TATACCCCATTGGGGGTGCTTTTTCTCTCCTCCTACTCTTTCTTTTTCTCTGGTGTACCTTCACTGGAAATTAAAAAGAAAAAAATAAGAGGTTAGGACACACAGGGACACCAGGGATGCAGGTAAGCCACCTGGCAGCATAGATGCTCCATTGAGCTCTTGCTCCATGAACGTGAAGATAGAGAATGCGCTCCTTATCCATCCAGTTTATGTAGGTAAACTTATCAACTAGAGCAGTGTTTTTTTTTTTTTTTTTGAGAGGTTTTCGCTATAGGGCGCGTGCACTCGCCAGACAGACAGAGAGAGACATAGAGACAGAAAGCGAGAAATCACCCCCCAGGGGGGATGGTCACACCGCAATCCTTTCTCCTCCATTCTCCTCTCGGGATCTTGGGCACGCACGCACACATGCCCGGCGTGAGTTTTAAGCCACCGGTCTGGGACGTGAACCACGGTCGACTACATGGGAGTCCAGCGACATAGCCATTACACTAACTGCTGGTTCCCTAGAGCAGTGGTTTTAAGACTGGGATACACGTACCTCCGAGGTACCAAAGTACTCTCAGGGAAACTGGGCCAAGGTTAAAATGTCTTTTTTCAAAAAAAGAGAATTACTTATTTATTTTCATTTATTCATTCATTTAATTTGACGAGAGAGAGAGAGAGAGAGAGAGAGAGAGAAAATCAAGCCACCAGGTCCAGGACTCAAACTGTGGTCAGTCATGTGGGCGTGTCTAGCACCTTAACCATCATGCCACCTGCTGGCCCCCCTTTCTCTTTATTTCATTTTTTTATTATTTTTTTTTGAGAGGTTTTTGCTATAGGGGGTGTGCGCATTTGCCAGAAAGACAGAGAGAGACAGAAAGCGAGAAATCACCCCCCAGGGGGATGGTCATGCTGCAATCCCTTCTCCTTCATTCTCCTCTTGGGATCTTGTGCATGCATGCACACGCGCCTGGCTTGAGTTTAAGTCACCAGGTCCGGGACTTGACCTGCTGTTGACTACATGGGAGTCCAACAATATAGCCATTATGCCAACTCCTGGTTCCCCCAAGGCTAAAATTTCTAAGAATCAATTTCTACACCCTCAAGTTCCATAAATGCTATTTAAAAAAATTGATCAGCATTAGGCTGGCTCCGTGGAAAGACCATATGAGAGCACTGAGAAGGTAGCTATCTACAAGCCAAGAAGTGAGGCCTCAGAAGAAACCAACCCTGCTGACACCCTAATGTTGGACTTCCAGCATCCAGAACTATGAGAAAATAAGTTTTGTTATTTAAACCAAAAAAAAAACAAAACAAAAAAAAAAAACCCAAACAAAACCAAAAAGCAACAAAAAAGAGAAAGAGATTTGCAGCATGACCAGGCCCTTCTCATCTCTCATTGTGTGTGTGTGTGTGTGTGTGTGTGTGTATGTATCTATGGTTTCTCTCTTGTGCACACACACTTGCATGTGCACACACAATGGCATGAAAAACAAGCAAACAAAAAACTGTGGATAGGGACCAGGTAGTGTGCAGTAGTAACACACTTGGGCCCACATGGGAAAAATCCTGGGTTCATAATCTGAGACCTTCCTGAACATGTTAGGCTGGCTGAGATTGGGGGTGGATCGTGGCATGAAGATCCTGTTGGAGGTCTCTCTCCCTGTCTCATAGAAGAAATAAACAAATTTTTAATGAAAGAAAAAAGGGGCCAGCAGGTGGTGTGGTGGTTAAAGGAACTGGATTCCCACAGGACCAATCATGGTTTTTGAGTCCCGGACTCGAAATCACGCTGGGTGCATGTGTGCATGCCCAAAACCCCAAGAGGAGAAGGGATTACAGTGTGCTATTCCCCCTGAGGGGTGATTTCTCACTTTCTCTTTGTCTCTAGGGAGCCCACATACCCTATGACAAAAGCCTTAAAGAAAGAAAAAAAGACTCATCCCTAATCATAAGGGAGATGCAAATCAAAACCACAATGAGATACCACCTAAACCCAGTAAGAATGGTTAAGATTAAAAAACAAAACATGATAAGAGCTGGTGAGGCTGTGGTGAAAGGGCAACATAAAATCCAAGAGGAGGAAGTGCTACCAGGCCTCAGAATACAGCAACCAGGGAGTGCAAAACTCTCAACAGCCAATGGCAGTTCATCCTCCATCTATGGTCTTTAGGAGACTCTCATCTCTACCTCTCTGAACATTTCTCTCTCTTTCTGTCTCCCCAGATGGGCTTTCTCTCCTTCAGCATGCGCACAGCCAATTATGGCTGCCCTATTGTGGCATCTCAGGATATCATTAGCTGGCACTGCCCAGTCAAGGATCCACCCAATCAGCTATAGCTAGGAAACCAGAATCCTGTAGCCCAGTGCCTACTCAGCAGAAGGCAGGCAATTCGATTAGCTTGTCCAATCCATGTGTTTACCAAATTCATTAGAATAGGCCTGCAAAAACAGATTGGTAGAAATATTTGCTGAAGGTGCACCTCCTCACTGTGAGAAAAGTACCAGGGAAGTGAGTAACATTCATGATATGGCTTGGTGTGCTTGGCTCTGATGAAGAGTATTGGGTAATCTCATGGCCTATTCGGCAAACCAGGATGGCCTGTGACATCTGCCATAACTACAGGGGTGTTTCTACCAAGGCGACCTGAATGCAGGATTTGCTGACCATGGCATCTGTTCTTCCATGGAAATTCTTACTTTTTTGACTCCTGTGTTTTGACCTCCAATCCCAAAGTTTATTTATAGACTTCATTTCTTATCATAATCACCTTCTTGTCTGTCCAACTGAGGATATCCCTAAAACTTCTAGAATTAAGTATTCTAGAAGTCCTCAGACATTATTCTTCCCTACTTTATTGCCAGAAGATAACACAAACCTCATGTTCTTAAAATCCTTGCCATTGACCTGAAGTCTATAAATATAAGGATCAACATTTATTTTCTGGTATATCAAGAAAAATGCATTTTCAGATATGAATTACTATCTTAAAAGCCATCTGTTTCTTCTTTTAAAAAATTGGAGGCCAGCAGGTGGCATAGTCGTTGAGGGTGCATTAAATAATTCTTTTTTTTTTTCCTTTGGAAAAGCTTT
>NW_006159534.1:4959673-4976546 GCF_000334495.1 Tupaia belangeri chinensis | reverse complement strand
CTTGTTCCTAAAATAATTCTTAAAAAAAAAAAAAAAAAAGAAAAAGAAAAATTGGAGAGGGACCAGAAGATGGCATAATGGTTACTTGGCTAGATTCCCACATAGTCAACCACAGTTTCAGTCCCAGACCTGGCGGCTTAAAACTCAAGCCAGGCGTGTGTGTGTGCGCATGCTCAAAAAAAAAATTTTTTTTTAAGAGGTTTTTGCTATAGGGCGCTTGCACTCGCCAGACAGACAGACAGAGAGAGGCAGAGAGACAGAAAGTGAGAAATCCAACTTGAGAAACATACTTGGCGTGCCCAAGATTCTGACGGGATGAAGAATTAGAGAAGAAGGGTTTGTGGCATGACCACAGCCCACTGGGGTGCTTTCACTCTCTCCTCTTTCTGGCCTATGCCCTGTCATTAAAAAAACAAACAAACAAATAAACAAGGGGTCGGTAGGGGGCGTGGTGATTAAGGATTCTGTGTACACACATCCCACATGGCTGATCGTGGTTTGGGTCCCGGACTGCAGCTTGCTTTCTCTGGTCAAATTAAAATTAAAATTAATTAAATAAAGTTAAAATAATTCTTAAAAAAAAAAAAAAAAAAGAAGGGACCAGCAGTTAGCTTAATGGCTATGTCGCTGGACTCCATGTAGTCAACTGCGGTTTGTGTCCTGGACTTGGTGGCTTAAACTCACGCCGGGCACGTGTGAGTGTGTGCCCAAGATCCCGAGAGAAGGGATTGCGGTGTGGCCATCCCCCCCTGGGGGGTGCTTTCTTGCTTTCTGTCTCTTTGTCTCTCTCTGTCTTTCTGGCGAGTGCATGCGCCCTATAGCAAAAACCTCTCCAAAAATAAACAAACAAACAAACCACACTGGTTGCACTTCCTCCTCTTGGATTTTATGTAATTTCCGAGTATTTTATAATAACTTTTTTTCCTTTTAATTGCTAAGGGGCAATTGCCAGAGAGAGACAGAGGGACAAAGACAGAGAGAGTGAGATGGAGAAGGCACCACCCAATGAGGTGTGATCATACCATGATCCCTTCTCCCCTATCTCTCCACCCCATCAGGATTTTAGGCAGTAAACGCATGCACCCAGGGTGTTTTTCAAGCTACCGGGGAGATGGAAGAGGACTAGAATTTGAACCATGATTTCCCATGTGGTATCTAGCTCCCATAACTACTATGCTATGGAGCTAGCCCATAACTTTCATTTACGTAAGTTATTAATAGTTTGAATGGGTTTCTGTTATTTGTAATCAGTTTTCTGACAAAAACCGCAGGAGTTCACCCATGAGACACTGATCACCAGGGTCTGTAGAGCTAAGGGCCAGATCCTGCTAAATTACAGCTCCTGTGTTTTCACTCAACTGACGTGTCTCACGTCTAACTGCAATAGGTGCTTGTAAATAACAATGACTGAGGGGCCCAGCAGGTGGCACGGTGGTTAAGGGTGCTGGACTCCCACATAGCCGACCACAGTTTGAGTCCTGGACTTGGTGGCTTGCTCTCTCACTCTCCCCTTGACCCCATCCCTCTCTGGTCAAATTAAAATAAATTGATAAATCAATAAAGTTAAATAAAGAAAAACAATGACTGAATTTCTAACAAATTGCTAAGCCCTCTTTAATGAATTCCCTATCACTGAAAGAATGTGGGGAAGAAAGGCAACTTCTATTAGAAAGGAGGAACATGGCCAGGCAGTTGGCATAACAACAACACAACTGGACCCACGTTGAAAGGGTCCTGGGTCTGTTTCCTGGGACCTCTCTGAGCACATATAGCACATATGTGTGTGTCTGTGATTTGGACCAGCTGAGACTAGGGGTAAATTACAGTGTGATGACCCTGTTGGGGTGGCCTTGCTGTCTCTCTTTCATGGAGAAATAAGGAAATAAACTTAAAAAGAAAAGAAAAAGGGGCTGGCAGGTGGCATGGTGGTTGGGGGTGCTGGACTCCCACACAACCGACCATGGTTTGAGTCCCGGACCTGGCGGTTTGCTTTCTCACTGCCCCCACTCCCTGTTCTCACTCTCTCTTACTCTGTCCCTCTCTGGTCAAATTAAACTAGATAAATAAATAATTAAAGTTAAATAAAGTAATTCTTTAAAAGAAAAGAATGGATATACATGTAAGAAGTATAACTATTCCAGTGATGAATGCCTTTATGGGGGACTTTAAATTTATAATCACTGGGAGAAATGAGTCAAGCTTACCTGCCCACTGCTCCCGTTGCTCCCATCACTAGAGCACTCAACAGTTGCTAATTGGAAATAAACAAAGAATATTTTTATGAAAATGAAAAAATAAAAAAAGAGATGCTATTATGTAAACAGCACATAATGGAGTATGCCAGGGGTGACTTACCTCATCCACTCCAAAAAGGAAAGCAAACTGTTGTTGGCGATTCTGATCGACACACTGTCCGAAGTCTAAGAGATCTTGGTCACTGAATTTCAGCCCTCGGAAGGTGGGGATCTTATCCTGAATCCCATCCAACAACTCCTCAGCACGAACTGCCTGAAACGCCCAAAACGGTAAATGCCTCATTAATCAGCATACCACTCGGAAATGGGAACAATGTCTCACATGGCCCACACATCTGCATTGAGCAGCTGCAGGCTATTCTGAGCTGGAACTAACTGCCTACTGGGCAGTCACTTACCCTTGCCTCCCAGCACCCATGTGCTTATCAAAGTACCATCTTAAACTTTCCATTCCTTCAAGACAGTAGGTGGATATTTGTGATATTGTGAATATATATTTGGTCTCTGGCTTCAGTTTCAGAGCCAGAGCTCTTAAAACACTTATATTTCATTCTAATACTTGGTCTCGACCCTAGTTTCTGACACAGAGCGCCTAAGACCTTCGTAACTTCTAAGAGCTTCTGACACAGAGTTCCTGAGTCCCTTAAAATTTCCTTCTAATGAGGTGACACTTGGTGAGCTCCTGGACAGCCTCAGGATGGGGGTCAGTTACCAAGGGAACCAACCATGAGATTAGAGGGTTGGGACTTTCAGCTCCACCCCATGACCTGTGGGAGAGGGGAGGGCTGAAGGTTGAATTGATTACCAGTAGTCAATGATATAACCAATCAGCTCACATAGTGATGCCTCCATGAAAACCCAAGAGAATGGGTTTGGAGAGCTTCTGGACTGTTGAACACAAGAGTTGCCTGGAGAGCAGTGTACTGAGAGGGCACAGAAGCTCCATGTACCTTCTCCCAGATACTGCCCTATGCATCTTATCACTGGGCTGTTCATCTATATTCTTTGTAATATCCTTTCTAAAAAACAGACAATAGTAAGTAAAGTGTTTCCCCTGAGTTGTGTGAACCATACTAGTACATTAATTGTACTTGAGGAGGGGGTCGTGGAAACCCCAATTTATAGCCACTTGTCAGAAGCATGGGTCGCTGGCATCTGAAGTGGGTGCATTCTTGTGGGACTGAGCCTCAACCTGTGAAATCTGATGCTATCTCCAGGTAGATAATGTCAGAATTGAACTGTAAATCCCCATACACATTTTGGTGATCAGTCATGAAGACTTTTGTGTTGAGCAGTAACAGTGAGAATAGAAAGTAGGAAAAACATTGTTCTTCCTGGGAATATTTAAAAACAGTCTCCACTTTCTTTTTTAATAGGATTTAGGAAAGAATGAGATTTAAAATATAATCTCCTAAGAAATTTCATCTAATTATAAAAATCTCACTGGAGAAATAGAATAATAGTAAAAGAAAAGCTAGAAGAAAACAGAAGAGAGCAAAGTACTTTGGGCATATAGGCACTGAGGATACAGGAGTTGCAAGGTAAATATAGTCCTATCCTGGAAGGCTGACAGTCTGTGTCTTAAGTAGGGATAATGTGACAGAGACACTGGTGTCTACTGCAAGTGTCTTGGGTCAACTCTTATTTTATGTTTCAGAACTTCAATTATGGGGTGGTGTGAATAACTGATAAGGGTTGGAATATGAGAGTGACGTATTTCAGAGCAATTGGAACTGCCTAGTTAATGATATTGTGTTTCTATGGTGTTCTGTGAGGTAGGATGGTTTGTTTGTTTATTTTTCCAGCAAAGAAGGGTAAGATGTGAGCTGGGAGGAAAAAAATCTCACAAGAACAAATACTTACTCTTTACCCCTGTCAAGGCTGGAATATGATAGTAATAAAATGGCAATGCAGGGGCAGCAGCAGCTACCTCCTTTAGGAAATTAATCAGGACATCTGAAAGAACAGCAGGAAAATAATGGTGTGAACAAGGGCAATGCAGTGACTATCCTTGGTAAAAAATGAATCACCTGATGAAATGCAATCATCCTTAGAAGTCAAAATTTTTGCCATTCTTACCATCCCTGATATTGCTAATACAATGTCTTACAACTCATCCCATTCATTTTCCTCTCTGTACAAAGGCCAAAAGATGATTATTTCCCTGCCATACTAAACTACTATTAGAAAACTTATGCTGGGGAACCAGCAGTTAGTGTAATGGCTATGTCGCTGGACTCCCACATAGTCGACTACGGTGGCTTAAAACTCATGCCGGGCGTGTGTGTGTGCGTGCCCAAGATCCCAAGATCCCTTAACCACCACACCACCTGCCAGCCCCAAGCATAATTATTTTTGAGAGTTTTTTTCGCTATAGGGCACGTGCGCTTGCCAGACAGAGAGAGAGAGACAGAGAGATAGAAAGCGAGAAATCACTCCCCAGGGGGGATGGCCATGCCACAATCCCTTCTCCTCCATTATCCTCTGGCATCTTGGGCACACACGCACACACGCCGCTTGAGTTTAAGTCACCAGGTCCGAGACTCGAACCGCGGTTGACTACGTGGGAGTCCAGTGACATAGCCATTATGCTAACTGCTGGTCCCTTGCAAGACTGGATATTTCTGTCAAATGAATTTTCAAATCTATCATACTTTCAACCTGAACAGGATGTGAAGTCTCCAAATACCCATCACTTACATTCCTCTTCAGAGAAAAATGGCTCATGCCCTGCCATATGACTCTGAGATCTACACAGCTGACAGGACCAACAGCGTGACAGAGGGCTCAGATGGGGACCCATCACATTACTTGGCAAAAAAAGCTGCGGGACCAGCAGTTAGCATAATGGCTATGTTGCTGGACTCCCATGTAGTTGACTGCGGTTTGAGTCTCGGACCCGGTGGCTTAAACTCATGCCGGGCACGTGTGCATGCGTGCCCAAGATCCCGAGAGGAGAATGGAGGAGAAGGGATTGTGGCGTGGCCATCCCCTCTGGGGGGTGATTTCTTGCTTTCTATCTATCTCTATCTCTCTGTCTCTCTGGCGAGCGCACGCGCCCTATAGCAAAAACCTCTCCAAAAGAAATTTAAAAAGCACGGGAACCAGCAGTTAGTGTAATGGCTATGTTGCTGGATTCCCACGTAGTTGACCACGGTTTTCGTCCCGGACCCATGGCTTAGAACTCACGCTGGGCGCGTGTGCGTGTGTGCCCAAGATCCCGAGAGGAGAATGGAGGAGAAGGGATTGCGGCGTGACCATCCCCCCTGGGGGGTGATTTCTTGCTTTCTGTCTCTATGGTTCTGTCTGTCTGTATGGCGAGCACATGCGCCCTATAGCGAAAAACTCTCAAAAAAAAAAAAATAAAATAAAAAGCTGAAGAGCTTCAACGTGATCTCACTCTCTCTCTCTTTTTTTTTCAAGTATATTTATTTCTTTCATGAGAAAAGGAGACAGAAAGAGACACACATGCACATAGAGAGAGAGAGAGAGAGAGAGAAAGGAAGAAAGACAGGCATTCCCAGCAGACTCTTCGCAAGGTGACCCAACCCCCAGCTTTGGCCAGCCTGGTTCATGGGCACATGCATGCATCCAGCCTGCACAGGGAGACCTTGAAATATGAACCTGGGACCTTCCCATATGGCCTCAGCATTGTGGAATGTTGCATTACTGCTGTGCTACTGTGGCTAGCCTAATGTAGTCACTTTTTTTTTTTTAAAGAATTATTTAATTTTATTTAATCATTCACTTATTTTCATTTGATCAGAGAGAAACACACACACAGATAAGGAAAGTGAGAAAGCAAGCCACCAGGTCTGGGACTCAAACCTGTGGCCATGTGGGAGTATCCAGCACCTTAATCACCACACCACCTGCTGGCCCCAATGTAGTCACTTTTATGGATCCAGGAGAATGAATATTCCAGAGAACCACTGAACTGTAACAACTTCATGCTTCCACCTATGGGACTTTACTTTCATGAATAAAATATGACCACTTTGAACAGAGGCGCTGTGCATTTAGACCTATCTATTTACCTTTGTTCCACGGCTTGAGAAAGAAAGGTGCAATGGCAGCAATGCCATCAGCTCCTATTTCAGCGGCATGGCGGGCCTTTAAAAGAAGAGCAGACTGGAGTAAATCCTTTATAGTCACTTGCAGTCCAAACACTAGAGGTCAGTAACAATGTCTTCAAATTTGCCAACTGAGGGCCCAGAGGTGGCGTGATGGTTAAGGTGGTGGACTCCTACGCCGCCATTTGCAGTATGAGTCCTGGGCCGGTGGCTTGAAAATCACACTGGGCACATGTGTGTATGTGTCCAAAATCCCAGGGGAGAATGGAGAAGCAGAGATTGAGGCATGGCCCCCCTGGGGATGATTTCACTTTCCCTTCACTATCTCTTTGTCTCTCTCCAGTAAGCAAATGTGCCCTATGGCAACAAACTTAAAGAAAAATTGCCAACTGATGAACCAGCGGTGAATGGAAAAATAAACCAAAGTTAGTGGTAAATGGCCAGGAAAATCCCAGATTGCAAAGTAGAGAGCTCTGGTAGAGGTGAGCTGTGCACTTCATCTTACACTTTGGATTTTGTCAGCATCAAAGAACCTTGCTAAGGAGACATGCACACTTCATTTTGTAAGTTTTCACTGTTAATAGAGAAACCTGCAAGCAAGTGGCATGGTAGTTAAGGGTACTGAACTCCCACATGGCTGAATGTGGTTCAAGTCTCAGATCTGGTGGCTTTCTCTCTCTCTCTCTCTCTCTCTCTCACACACACACACACACACACACACTCACTCTCTGGTCAAATTAAAATAACTAAATGGATAAATAAAGTTAAATAAAATAATTCTTTAAAAAATAGGGAAATCTACAGGTGTAATTTCTCTTCTGATGTTCTAGTACTTTCTTTTCTGTCCAGTGACATGATAGTCATACTTTAGAATCTCAAATATATTACAGGGGCTGGTCCCATAGCCTGGTGGTTATGGACACTGGCTCCCACAGGACAGAATGTGGCTTAAATCCCAGCCTTAGAGGCTTGAAAAACATGTTGGGCACGTCTGTGTGTGTGCCCCAAATACCAACAGGATAGATAAATGTTGGAGAGGAGATTCCAGCATGACCACAGCCCAGCGGGGTACTTTCTCCCTTTCCTTCTCTCTCTCTGATAAGCACATTCACCACCTGGCTATTAAAAAAAAGAGAGAGAGAGCTCGCGCCTCTCTCTCTCTCTCTCTCTCTCTCTCTCTCTCTCTCTCACACACACACACACACACACACACACTATCACTCTCTGGTCAAATTAAAATAACTAAATGGATAAATAAAGTTAAATAAAATAATTCTTTAAAAAATAGGGAAATCTACAGGTGTAATTTCTCTTCTGATGTTCTAGTACTTTCTTTTCTGTCCAGTGACATGATAGTCATACTTTAGAATCTCAAATATATTACAGGGGCTGGTCCCATAGCCTGGTGGTTATGGACACTGGCTCCCACAGGACAGAATGTGGCTTAAATCCCAGCCTTAGAGGCTTGAAAAACATGTTGGGCACGTCTGTGTGTGTGCCCCAAATACCAACAGGATAGATAAATGTTGGAGAGGAGATTCCAGCATGACCACAGCCCAGCGGGGTACTTTCTCCCTTTCCTTCTCTCTCTCTGATAAGCACATTCACCACCTGGCTATTAAAAAAAAGAGAGAGAGAGAATCTATATTATGGATTAGGAATGCGGTTGAAATAGGTTGAGAGATAAAAGAACACATCACAGGAAATACTTTGCTTTTGATGTTTTCTCAAGTTCTCCCAGAAAAAATGAACATCTCCTTTAGCTGTGTCCTCATAACTGCTTTTGTTTATTTATTTATTATTTCAAGTAGAGACTATAAACCCACAACCCTGTAAAACAGCTGTGCAGGGGGACCGTCCTCTAACCACAGTGCGAGTCCTCGGAGAGCAGGGGTGAGACCATATTCACCCTTGCATTCGGGTCCATCATGACTCTGTCTACATAGCGGTGACTCAGGAGATGTTTGCTGATGGTTTCAAAACATGCCCCATTCCCTAAAAGGAGAGAGTCTTCCCATTTAAGACTTTGGCTTCTAATCTATAGCTAAGAGATGAGATGAACTTTTCGCAGAAGACTGGGCCCAAAGATCAGTCAAGACATTAAGTATAATTTCACTAACACAGGATTGAAATGGCTCATATTGGAATCATTCGTTTAGTGCTCTGTTTAGGAAATGTGCAGAAGGGGAACGTTCTTGAAGGTTAGAAAAAGAACATCTGAGAGAGTTGACGGCAGTGCCTACAATTGAGAGTTACAGCTAGGCAGATGTCAATGTTCTTGTCTCTTTGGCAAGACTACCACTATGCAGACGATTATCTTTATACCCGGAGATCATCCCCACCCGAGGACTATCTCTGTACCGTCCTAGTGTTCAGCTTGATGGGTGACATTGTCTTTCATATCCATATCGTGACATGACAATATTTTAAAATTTAAATTATACCTCGGGAAAGAAAGCAATAGAAAAGAGAAGGAAGAGAAAAAAGACTCCCTACGCCATGCTACCTTAGTTGAAAGACCTTTCACAGGTGGAGCAAATCACATCTAAGAAGAATAAGTGAAGTCTCCAAGCTCTAAGTCCAGGCTTATTAAGTCTAAAACTACATCTTCTCCTTTGAAAAGAGCATTGATGTGCGATTCTGCAAATATATATGACACATCCCATTTCTCAATCTAACTAATAGGAAAAACAACCAAATAAAACCATAAAGACATTAGGCTAGATCAAGTCATGATAATCTTTGGGATTAATTATTTAAGCTCCAGAAACATGGTTAATTTATAGCAGTTCAGGCACTAGGCCTTCTGGTAACAATTTTAAACATCTTTATGCTTTTCTTTCTTAGCTGCTTCACCCATGCTCAAAACCACCAGTATCAAAAAAGTCATCTACTTTTCTATCAGCAATTTTCGCTCCTTTCTCTCTTGCCTTTTGTTCTACTTGCTTTGCTAATCCCTAAACCTATACCAATATAATTGCCTACATTCTTTTTTTTTTTTTGAGAGTTTTTTTCTATAGGGTGTGTGCGCTCCAGAAAGACAGAGAGAGATAGAGGCAGAAAGCGAGAAATCACTCTCCAGGGGGGATGGCCACACTGCAATCCCTTCTCCATTCTCCACTCAGGATCTTGGGCACACACGCACATGCTCCCGGCGTGAATTTCAGCCACTGGGTCCTGGACTCGAACTGCGGTTGACTACTTGGGAGTTCAGGGACATAGCCATTACACCAACTGCTGGTCCCATAATTGCCTACATTCTTGTTCCTAGTTCTGGCTGAAATACATGCCTAGGAAAAAAAAAAATCCCCAATTATGCTTAATGGTAGTATAACAAAAAAAAAAAAAAAAGTATTTTTAATAGGGTGCATGTGCTCGCCAGAGATAGAGACAGAGAAAAAGAAAAAAAAGAAAGTGAAAAAGCACCTTCCAGGGAAGTGGCCATGCTCTAATACCTTCTTCTCCATTCTTCTCTCAGAATTTTGGGCACACATGCACGCACACATGCCTGGCATGTTTTTCAAGCTGGTGGGTGTGGGACTCAAACCACGTAGTCAGTCATGTGGGGTCTAGCTGCCTTAACCTCTACTCCATCTGCCGGCCCAGTATAACAATCTATTACTTACAGCCTTAGCTGGTTTTCAGCACTGCTGGGCAAACCTTTTGTTTTGGCTCTCTCTCCCATTCTCCAAGGCAGCAACTCATGTTTGCCACTTCAAGCCTTTCCCCTGCCTTCTCCTTTGTCCAGCAGATGGCCAGAGAAAACGGACACTGGCATGAGGTCAGCTACTGCCTACAAACTTGGCGCAGCTACACCCATTCACGCTTTCTTTGAGGAAGGTGACTGCCTCCTGCCCCACAGTAGTCATCATCCTGGACTATGGTCCTTTCTTTATGGCTCAGTGCCTGCTTCTAAACGGGCTTCCGAAGGTCCCACATCTTATCTTCTCCAGCACAGCAAATATGGTACGATTTTAACTTGAGCATAAAATTGAAGGCCTTTGTATGGTCTTTCTCAGAGGAATCTAAAAACATACCAGCTCTTGTGACTCCTTCAAACTCAGTGCTCCAACGTGAATCACCACGTGATCCAACCTGCAGAAGAGAAAGCACCGCTGTGTCTCTTAAAGTTCAGTGCTAGAGCGCAGAAATGCTGCAACACCCTGGTTTTAGCTAATGAGTTTTTTTTTTTTTAAGAACTATTTTATTTAACTTTATTTATTTATTTTATTTTGACCAGAGAGGGAGAGAAGGAGAGAGAGAGAGAGAGAAAGAAAGAGAGAAAGTGAGAAAGTAAGCCGCCAGGTCTGGGACTTGAACAGCAGTCGGCCCTGTGGGAGCTCAGCACCTTTAACTACCATGCCACCTGCCAACCCCGCTAATGTGTTATTTTTATTTTAAATAATTAATTTAATTTATTTAATTAATTTTGACCAGAGAGGTACAGAATGAGAGAGAGCGAGAGAGATGGAAAATGAGAAAGCAAGCCACCAGGTCCAGGACTCGAACCATGGTTGGCCATGTGAGAATCCAGCACCTCTGGCCACCATGCCACATGCCAGTCCCACCGCTAATGTGTTATTAATGTTAATCTGAAGACTACTGAGTTCTATGGATCTATTTTAAAATCGACCTAATTAAAAAGGTTTATGGTGGTCTTTTTTCCCTTATTTTGCGAGTGCACATGACAAAGTGACAAACAGCACCCCCACAGAGTCTTGATGCCCAATCCCTAGTCAGCCCCTGATCAAAGGAGCATGCATGTTTGACGTACTCAAAGAGGTCTCTAGACACCAACCTGGACCCTCACATATTTGGTTCAGTCTCGCAGAGTATCACATTTTACTCCTGTACCACCATCCAGTCCTTACCGTGATCTTTAAGAAACATTTGTTTTAATTGCCAAAGGGAGCATGTGCTTGCCTGAGAGACACAGAGAGAGGGAGAGGGAGAATGCACTATCCAAAGGGGAGTGGTCACGATTCAGTTCCTTCTCCATTTCTCTCACTTTTTGGGATTTTGAGCACACACACTCACATGTGTGGCATATGCTTTCAAGTCACCGTGTCTGGGATTCAAACTGCAGTTGGCCATGTGGGATCCTGCTCCCTTAACCATCAGGCCATGGGCTGGTCAGGGAACAAAATTTAAGATTCAATCCAACAGCAAAATAGCAATATCTGATTAATCAAACTTGGATAATTACTTTGATTAAGCATGTTTTTTGTTCTTTCTTTTTTTTTTTGGAGAGGTTTTTGCTATAGGGCGTGTGCGCTTGCCAGAGAGACAGAGAGACAGAAAGCGAGAAATCGCCCCCCCAGGGGGAATGGCCATGCCACAATCGCTTCTCCTCCATTCTTTTCTCAGCATCTTGGGCATGGATGCACACATGCCCAGTGTGGGTTTACACCACCAGGTCTGGGATTTGAACTGCAGTCGACTATATGGGAATCCAGCGACATGGTCATTATGCCAACTGCTGGGCCCCAGGCTTGCAATTTTAAAAGATAATAGAAGAGCCCTGAATGGAGAAAGGCTGACCAACCTGCACCAGCAGCTCTGTGGCAAAACCCCCTTAACTCTCCCACTACCCCTTTCTCCTGGCTTAGGTTAAATCAACATCCATTCACCTCTCTAATCCTTCCTGGGTTGCTGGGCAACAAGAAAAAAACACTGCTACACTTCAGTACAAACTTCCTAGTAATTTCCCACTTCAGTAGACAGAGGCCCCAAAAAGCACAACTCCCCTTCTCTTTCCTAAACTTTGCAGGGTTCTTGGCTATTCTTGTCATGCTGTAAATGTCAACCAACTCCTAGTTCTGTGCAGATGTCCAAGAAAAAGAAGCTTTCTTTTTTTTTTTGGAGAAGTTTTTGCTATAGGACGCGTGTGCTTGCCAGAAAGATGGAGAGAGACAGAGAGACAGAAAGCGAGAAATCACCCGTCGGGGGGATGGCCACGCCACAATCCCTTCTCCTCCCTTAACCTCTTGTGAGCCTGGGCACGCATGCACACGCGCCCGGCATGAGTTTAAGCCACCGGGTCCGGGACTCGAATTGCAGTCAACTATATGGGAATCCAGCAACATAGCTGTTATGCCAACTGCTGGTCCCAAGACCTGGCCCCACTTTAAGGAAAAAAAAAAAAAATGGGACCAGCAGTTGGCTTTCCTCCCACTTTAAGAAAAAAAAAAAAAAAATGGGAACAGCAGTTGGCATGTCACCAAAGGTCAAACCCAGTGGTCCTCTCAGTCTTCTATCCACTGACCTTCACGGGACCCAATAATTACACGTGTTGTGATGGACCCAGCATCCACTGCAAAAAGTTGCAACAAGTCCTTATATAGTATATAATATAAGGTGTCTTCAAAAAGTTTATGGCAAGTGACCAGCAGTTAGCGTAACAGCTATGTCACTGGACTCTCATGTAGTCGACCATGGTTCGCAACCCGGACCCAGTGGCTTAAACTCACTGCTGGGCGCGTGTGGGTGCGTGCCCAAGATCCCAAGAGGAGAACGGAGGAGAAGGGATTGTGGCATGGCCATCCCCCCGGGGGGTGATTTCTCGCTTTCTGTTTCTTTGTCTCTCTTCGTCTATCTGGCAAGCGCATGTGCCCTATAGCAAAAATATCAAAAAAAAAAAAAAAAGCTCATGACAAAAGTGTACTATGAAAAAAAACTAAGTATGGGTTTTAAATCAATTTTGGCACCAAATTAACTCCCACTTTAATTCCACTTTCCCTGGACTTCTTGAAGTCCTTCACATTGTGTGCCAGACACTTTGAATACTACCACAACCTCATAAATAAGGACGGTTTTTCCAATTTTATGTATAAAGCACAGAGAGGTTAAGTGACCTGCCTGAGATCTCGGAGCTTATAAGAGGCAGAGCCAGGACCCAAACCCAGGCAGTTTGAATCTACAGTCTGTGCTACACTGACACGCTCTGAAATTAGTCTCTTCTCTGGTTTCAGTGACAGGACGCACTCCTGCCCACCCTGCCACCGCACTGAGGGCTTTCTGTCTCTTACCACTTTCTTTTCTTTTCTTCTTCTTTTTTTTTTAGAGAGGTTTTTGCGATAGGGTGCATGTGCTCTCCAGAAAGGGAGAGACAGGGAGACAGAAAGCAAGAAATCATCCCCCAGGGGGATGGCCACACCACAATCCCGTCTCCTCCATTCTCTTCTTGGGATCTTGGGCATGCGCGCACACACACCCAGTGTGAGTTTAAGCCACCGGTTCCGGGACTTGAACTGTGGTTGACTACATGGGAGTCCAGCAACGTAGCCATTAGGCCAACTGCTGGTCCCTCTGACCACTTTCTTATTCTACATTTCTAATGGTTTTCCTAAGGTTTATCCTTGGTCTTCTTTTCTCACTCTGCCCATGGTTTTTAATCTTTTTGGGTCCTGGATTTGACTGAAAATAAAGTGAAATCTAACAAATTACCGGAAATGCGTATGTGGACATGTACTTAAATTTGACATAGAATTTCAGAGTATCTGAGGTACTCTGAGGCCACCCGTGGATCCCCAAGGAGATCATGGGCCTCATACTTGAGTGCTACAGGCAATCCTGGGACCTACCTCCGATCTCATGCGTCCACCTAAAGCAACACTAATCTCTACTGTCTCTGCTTATGCAGTTTTTTTTTTTTTTTTTGAGAGGGGTTTTTGCCACAGGGTGCATGTGCTCTCCAGACAGACAGAGAGAGACAGAAAGCGAGAAATCATCCCCCAGGGGGTACGGCCACACCACAATCCCTTCTCCGCCATTCTCCTCTTGGGATCTTGGGCACGCACGCACACGCACCCAGCGTGAGTTTAAGTCACTGGGGCTGGAGCTTGAACCGCAGTCAACTACATGGGAGTCCAGCAACATAGCCATTACGCTAACTGCTGGTCCCTCTGCTTATGCAGTTTTAAAAAAGTTCACTTACAGGAGCCAACAGGTGGCATGGTGGTTAAGGCACTGGACTCTCACATGGCCGGCTGCAGTTTGAGTCCCGGACCTGGCAGCTCACTTTCTCACTTTCCTTCTCTCTCTCTCTGGCCAAATTAATGAAATAAATAATTTTAAAAAAAGTTTACTTATTTCTGGGATAGGCAAGAAGAGAGAGGGCTCCCCAACAGGGTCTTCACACTGCAGCACACCCTTAGTCTTAACTGGCTCAGATCATGGGCATACACGTGATTTTTCTGTGTGTTCAGGGAGGTCCCAGGATATGAACCCAAGCTGTGCGGGTCCAGTTGAGTTACTGCTGTGCTGCCACTTGTTCCCTGTTTATGCATTTATCTTAAAGATCAGGGTGTTAGTCTTCGCGATCTGACATCCCCACTGGACAGTAAACAACCCACTGTGCCTAGTACAGTCATGACAGGACAGGCCAGACAAGCTAGAGCTTGGTTCACTGGATGTCCTTCTGGAACTGATGCTGCCCTGTTTACCATGGCATGAACTGGGATGTTACAACAAAAAAGTATCACTGCGTGGAAGTTCAGAGGATGCACAAAGTCCCCCAACACCACCCAAAGCACCATGAAGAGGACACTGGGATAAGCATGGCAAAGAGCTGTGAGGTGGGCTGGTGCAGCCTTGAGCACCATCCTGAGAAGGAGGAGTGGAAGGTGCTGCGGAAGAACTGGTGTCCAGAAGTCAGTCCCCACTGCCTTCCCCTTTCCTCCCGTCAGCCCCAGGACAGGTGACCCTAAGGGGCGGCCTTTGAGATGGAAGAGAAGCAGTTTCTGCTGGAACCTCTGGGAATGGAGTGTGCCTTGCAGTCCGGCTGCCCTTCCACACAGAAAGGGAGGATGCTCCTCATGGAAATGCCAGAGCTGCTGGGCCTCGGCTCATCTTCCTCCCAGTTGACCTCGACTGGAGGCAGGGAGGCAGGCTGTGTCAGTGGAAGAGGCTCACTCGACACGGCCCTTGCCAATGGCTGTTTCAACCCGGTGTAGCCAGTCACTCACTTGTTCCTCCCTCTGGTCACCCACTCCTCAGCAACCTGGCGACGCTCGGAGATGCTCAGCGACAGGCCTTCTCCCGTTGTGCCATTCACTGTTCCAAATAGAGACTCAGTTAGGGGGACCCACAAATACCTTTTACTCCTCCAACCCCCAGTTTGGAAGTGCAGAGTCAGAAATCCATGCCTCAGGAAGAGATATGGGGGAATATCTGAGGACAGAATTGGGAGGGGAAAATGCCATGTTTCCACTTCCACTTCAGTCTCAGCTTTTTTTCCATCTTTATCTTGTCAGAAGCGGTAGGAAGACTAATGATGACTGGTGATAACTAGTCTCTTGAAAATATTTTGAGTGGAGACAAAGGTAACTGCCCACACTTGAGGCCAATCTCCAAACACACCACCCAGTTCTACACGTGGACTTGAATGGCAGGAAAACCGACACCAACCAGTGCTGGGGTGTCAAGGAGGCCATAAATAGGAGCTACAATACTTATGTGTGTGCTTCGGTGTCCTGCGGACCTGAAATACCCCATCTATGGTTTGACTTGGTGGTAGTGTGCTAGGACGGCTCAGATTTTAAATGATGTTTCACAAAGAATATTGTTTCTTGTATCAAGCACTCATTTCACTTATTCTCACAACAACCCCACAAAGTAGAAACTGTTTTCATTTACAGATAAACACAGGAGATCTGGGCTAGCAGGTGGCATGGTGGGTAAGGTGCTAGATTCCTATAGGGCCGACCACAGTTCTAGTCATGAACCTGGCTGGCTGCTTGAAAATCACACTGGGAATTTGTGCGCGTGTGCCCGAAATCCTGAGAGGAGAATGAAGGTGAAGGACTGTGGCCTGGCCATCCCCCTGGGGAGTGATTTCTTTTTCTTTCTTTTTTTTTTGGAGAGGTTTTTTGCTATAGGACGCGTGCGCTCGCCAGAAAGTCAGAGAGATTCAGAGAGATAGAAAGTGAGAAATCACCCCCCAGAGGGGATGGCCACATTGTAATCCCTTCTCCATTCTCCTCTCGGGATCTTGGGCACACATGCCCGGCGTGAGTTTAAGTCACCAGCTCCGGGACTTGAACCACGGTCAACTACATGGGAGTCCAGCAACATAGCCATTACGCCATCTGCTGGTCCCAATTTCTTTTTTTCTTGGAGAGGTTTTTGCTACAGGGTGCAAGTGCTCTCCAGAAAGGCAGAGACAGACAGACAGACAGAAAGCAAGAAATCACTCCCCAGGGGGGATGGCTCTGCTGCAATCCCTTCTCCTCCATTCTCCTCCTGGGATCTTGGGCACTCACACACACACGCCCAGCATGAGTTTAAGCCACAGGGTCCAGGACTCGAACCACAGTTGACTACATGGAAGTCCAGCGACATAGCCATTATGCCAATTGCTGGTCCCAACTGGTCCCAATTTCTTTTCTTTCTTTTTTTTTTAAAAAGAATTATTTTATTTAGCTTTATTTATATATGTATTTATGTATATATTTACTTATTTAATTAAATTTGACCAGAGAGGGACAGAGAGAGAGAGAGAAAGTGAAAAAACAAGCTGCCAGGTCTGGGACTTGAACTGCAGTT
>NW_006159534.1:4958481-4959563 GCF_000334495.1 Tupaia belangeri chinensis | reverse complement strand
CTTTCCCTTGGATTATCATCTCTTCAGGATCATCGGAAGATGCTAAGGGCTGAAGGCTATATTACTGAGGACAGCGCTTTGACTCTCCAAGCATTGGGTTGGAACAGGAAATGTGGGGGCATGTTTCCATCATTCCTTTGGAGTTTGGAGGCAGTTCAAGTAAGCTGCAGTAGCAGGGATGTCCCTTCTTCATATCTGGAAGACCTGTGCCCTTTAAGGGGTAAGAAACTGCCTTCCCTTCTATGGTGTGGAGCTGTGGGCAGACACTGAGAGGCACTATAAACATGTCTTGGTTTCTGACGTGTGGTCTGGGGCAGCTTTTCCGAGTTCTAACCTCTTTTATTAACCACGGTGCCTGCAGCTCAGGAGAAGCTCCTGTTGGTAGAGCAGTGGCCTAGGACTGGGGTGGTGGGACCTTGGAATGAAAATACATCCAAGGGGCAGAGAGCCTGGAACATCGTACAGGGACAGCTGCTGCCACACAGGACAGAGTTTCTCTGGCTTCAGATGACCTTGAACATTCTGGGTTGTTTTACTGTTCACTATCTCTGAAATAAATGGGGATCACTGCTAGTTCTGTGAGTCCTTTGTGTTCTATATTTGGAGTTTTTCTTTCATTTACAATATGAAGGGTCAGGCTTAGGATAAGCCCATCCTTTTAGTGTTTTTGTTACAGGGTGCATGCACATGCCAGAGAGAGACAGAGAGAGACAGGGAAAGTGAGAAATCACCCTCCAGGGGCATGGCTACATGGCAGTCTCTTCTCTCCCATTCTCTTCTTGGGATTTTGAGGACACATGCATACGTGCCGAGCGCATGTGTGTGTGTTTTAGAGGTTTTTGCTATAGAGCGCACGCACTCACCAGAAAGACAGAGAGACAGAAAGTGAGAAATCATCCCCTGGGGGGATGGATGGCCACGTTGCAATCCCTTCTCCTCCATTCTCCTCTTGGGATCTTGGACGTGCACACACACGTGCCTGGCATGAGTTTAAGCCACTAGGTCAGGGACTGGTTGACTATATGGGAGGGAGTCCAGCAACATAGCCATTACGCCAACTGCTGGTCCCAGTGTATGGTTTT
>NW_006159534.1:4939829-4953654 GCF_000334495.1 Tupaia belangeri chinensis | reverse complement strand
CAGTGTATGTTGTTTTTTTTTTTTTTTTTGAGAGCTTTTTGCTATAGGGCGTGTGCACTTGCCAGATAGACACAGAGAGAGACAGAGAGACAGAAAGCGAGAAATCACCCCCCAGAGGGGATGTTCATGCCGCAATCCCTTCTCCATTCTCCTCTCAGGATCTTGGGCATGCACGTAACATGCGCCCGGCGTAAGTTTCAAGCCACCGGGTCTGGGACACGAACCGCAGTCGACTACATGGGAGTCCAACGACATAGCCATTATGCTAACTGCTGGTCCCCCCAGTGTGTTTTTTAAACTGCTGAGTCTGGGACTTGAATCATGCAGTTGGCCGCATGGCAGCCTTTACCACCACATCACCTGCTGGCCCAAGCCTATTGTTAAGAGGAAGAAGAGAGCTTAGATGTTACTCAAAAGGCTTTTTTCCCCCTCCCTGTTTCTTGACTGAATGGCCTAGGGCAATCTTAAACTATATTAGAGTCACAGTTTTTTATCTCTATCTCTAAAGGAGGATTAAAAATAATTCCTTATCTGTTGACACAGACCAAATGAGATTATCTTTGAGGTGTGGTCTAACAATAGGGAAACTTTAGCTAGGCTCTACCATGGCCTGTGACACAGTGACTCGTGACCTGTTATGATCAGGTGAGGTTTGGGACCTAGACATGTGGTGATTTCTCCAAAAATGACTTACCGAAAACGCTCTTCACTCCCTGTTCTTTCACAAGATAATCCACATACTGACCAATGACGGAAAAGTTGATTTCTCTAAAAAAACATGGGAAAAGTTGGAAAGAATGCGTATTTAGTCTTTTTCAAGTTACTATTCAACCAATCCCTAGGTCTATGAGCTGTGCTCTCTCGTTAATAGTTACCACAAACCCATCCAGTCAGTCTGTGACATCCTTTGCATGCCTCGGAAAAGCACGTTTTGCCTCCTCTCCAGGCCTAAGTCATTTATATTCTACTTAAAAATAAACCACACTGAGGCCGGCAAGTGGCGTGGTAGTCAAGGGCGCTGGATTCCCACATAGCCGACTACAGTTCAAGTCCCGAACGTGGAACCTTACTTTTTCCCTTTCTCTCTCTGGTCAAATTAAAAAATAACAACAAATGGAATTAAATAAATAATTATTAAAAAGACACATTAATTATTATTTTTGCAGAGTTAATTATTTCTGTTGACATTCAGTATATCTGAGAATAATGCCTGAGTTATTTTTGTTTGTTTTTCTAAATCTGGTGATTTTCCAACTGTGCATCACTTACATGAGGAAAATACAATGAGCTTTTTTTAAATAATTATTTTTAAAATTTTATTTATTCATTCGTTTATTTTAAATTGAACAAAGAGAGATGGGGGGGAGAGAGAGAGAGAGAAGGAAAATAAGAAAGCAAGCCACCAGGTCCAGGACTTGTAACATGGTCGGACATGTGGGAGTGTCCAGTGCCTTAACCACTATGCCACCTGATGACCCCCAAAAATACAATTAGTTTTAAACAATGGCTTTACATTTAAAACTCACCACAGGTTAATATTTTTTTTGGAGAGGCTTTTGCTATAGGGCGCCTGCGCTTGCCAGAAAGACAGAAAGCGAGAAATCACCCCCCCGGGGGGAGATGGCCACACATGCACACGTGCCTGGTATGAGTTTAAGCCACTGGATCCGGGACTCGAATCATGGTCAACTACATGGGAGTCCAGCGATATAACCATTACGCCAACTGCTGGTCCCCACAGGTTAATACTTAAAATGCAATTGTGGCCCAGCTGAGGTTAGCAGTGTTAACTGCTCAGACAGTGGGATCACGAGCTGGCCTAAAAGCTGGGTGGGAGATGATGCGAGCCTGTAACTCCAGCGACCCAGGAGGCTGAGGCAGGAGGATCATGAGGTTGTAGTTGGCCTAGGTAGCACAGCCAGACTGTCTAAAAGAGAGCTGGGTATGTGGTGTGTGCCTGCAGGCCCAGATGGGAGGCTGAAGCAGAAGCAGAAGGAGGCACATAATGTTTTTTTCTTAAAAAAAAAAAAAAAAAAAAAGTGGCGGGGGAGATCAGCAGATGGTGTAACGGTTGTAATTTTAGACTCTCACATAGTCGATAGTGGTTCAAGTCCTAGACCCAGTGGTTTAAAATTTATGCTGGGTGTGCCTGTGTGCCCAAGATCCTGAGAAGAGAAGGGATTGCAGCCTGACCATTGCCCCGGGGGGGTGATTTCTCAATTTCTCTCTCTCTCTCTGTCTTGGGCAAGTGCATGCGCTCTATAGCAAAAAGTCCCTTCAAAAAAAAAAAAAAAAAAAAAAAAAAAAAAAGGAGGGAGTTATCTAATCATCTTCTGCCCCTTTTAGGGAAGACTACTGATTGTGGTAGGGTTAAATGAGAACTTAACCTTTTCCAAGAAACAATAATTTCTTAGGTTTACAAAATAGGAACATTACATCATAATAATTTAAGAATTTTGCAGTTGATATTTGTGATTACAGATGAAGTTTTCAACCCTGTATTTAGAAGTTGATATTTTCTTTTTTTTGCCATAGGGTGTGCATACTCTCTGGAGAGAGTAAGAGAGAGGGAAAGTGAGAAACCACCCCCTGGAGGGAATGGCCACTCATAATCCCATCTCCTCCAGTCTTTTTTGGGATTTTGACTACAAGCACACAGGTACCCAGTGTGATTTTCTTTTTCTTTTTCTTTTCTTTCTGGAGAGGTTTTTGCTTTAGGGCGTGTGTGCTAGCCAGAAAGAGACAGAGAGACAGAAAGGCCACAATCCCTTCTCATCCATTCTCCTCTCGGGATCTTGGGCACGCACGCACATGCACCCAGCATGAGTTTAAGCCACCGAGTCCGGGATGCAAACCGTGGTCAACTACATGGAGCTCAGCGACACAGCCATTATGCCAACTGCTGGTCCTCCCAGTGCGATTTTCAGTTCACTGGGTTTGGCACTCAAACCATGGTCAGCCATGTGGGAGTCCAGCACCTTAAGCACTATGCCACATGCTGGCCCTGTGTTTGCAAGTTTTAAATGGAAGAGGATTAATCTTTGGAAAGGAACTTTGTCATCTCTTTGCCTTTCAATGTAAGGTCTACAAAACAGCAGCATCTGCAGCTAAAGGGAGTTGCTTAGAAATGCAAATTCCAGGCCCCCTTGGTCCTGTCCAGCTAGACTCTGTGCTCATGTGACTTGCATGTACTCTGCAGTCAGAGGCATACTAACTTTTTTTTTTTTGGAGAGGTTTTTCACTACAGGGTGCGTGCGCTTGCCAGACAGACAGAGAGACAGAGAGCCAGAAAGCGAGAAATCACCCCCTCAGGGGGGATGGCCACATCGCAATCCCTTCTCCATGCTCCTCTCGGGATCTTGGGCACGCATACACATGCACCTGGCGTGAGTTTGAGTTTTAAGCCACCGGGTCCGGGACTTGAACTGCAGTCGACTACGTGGGAGTCCAGTGACATAGCCATTACGCCAACTGCTGGTGCCAGGCATGCTAACTTCTAAGCATCTGATGATTTAGGTGATAAGGGATCTTCTCCTTAAAATCATATATATATTTTAAATAATTATTTTATTTAACTTAATTTATTTATTTATTTTAATTTGATCATAGAGGGACAGAGTGAAGAGAGAGAGAGAGAGAGAAGTAGAAATGAAGTCACCAGGTCTGGGTCTGGAACCATAGTCGGCCACGTGGGAGTCCACTGCCCTTAACCACCATGCCATACCAGTTGGCCCCCAAGTCATACTGATTTTAAAATCGAGGGCAATGCTCTGTGAGGCTGATTCCACATGGTAAGGATCCAGATTCATGTCTGGAGACCTTCCTAAACATGCCAGGCATGTGTATGCTCATGATCTGGGGCTGGGTGGGGCCAGGCTGGGGTGGATCACGGCACAGAATCCCTGCTGGAGGTGCCTTGCCTCTCTGCTTATGGAAGAAAGAAATAGACTTAAAAAAAAAATCTAGAGGACCAGCAAGTGACGTGGTGCTTAAGGTGTTGGACTCTCCCACATGGCTAAGTATGGTTTGAGTCCTGGACGTGGTGCCTTGTTTTCTCCCTTTCCTTCTCTCTGTGTGTGTCTCTCTCTGGTCACATTAAAATAAATGAACAAATAAATAAAATCAAATAATTCTAAAAAAAATCTAGAAATGGACTCACAAATAAATTGTATTAAGTGACCTGTCCTTAATCAAATGCAGATGGTGAGGGTGGGAGTGAAAACACAAAGGAAAAGCGTGGGGCCCGTCTGGGTTAAATGTCCGACACCCACGGCCAGGATGCCAGAACACAAAGTACTAGCACTGCCGGCTGCACGTTTGGGGGAGGGGAGGTTTAGAGAACCCTAACTTAATTTTAGCCTTGTTAATATTTTTTCATCTTTACCTTTTATATTCCTTAAGGAACAAAAAATAGTGCCAAAATGATTAATATATCCAGACAAAAGACATTGAACGGTGTTTTTGTCAGAGTACGAACGATGAGCTAGGAAATGGCTGACTCTGAGATGGAAGAAAGACACTGAGAGCAGAGAAAGCGCGGGCGGTGGCGGCTCACAGCTTAGAGCGCCGCCAGCTGCCGAGCAGAGCCTGAGCCGGCGCCCGCCAGGGGAGGAATGGCGGGCTACGACGCAGTCACGAGGAAAGGGAACGCCCTTGTTGCCGCTGGAGCGCCAGAGTTCAGCCCTGCCCCCTTCCAGCCAAGCGTGTGTCCTGTGTCCGGGGAGGGCGCTCATCGCAGGCTGTCTGGGTAAAGGAGTGGCCGCAGGAACTAAGAATGACCATGAAATCACCGTGAGTGCACCCTTACAAGCAGAGCAGCACCACACATGCACAATATTTTGAAATTTCACTTTTGTGCAAGGAGCAAAGAAGCTAGGGCTTTTTTTGGGGGGTGGTTTTTTGCTATAGGGCGCGTGTGCTCACCTGAAAGAGACAGAGAGGCACAGAGACAGAAAATGAGAAATCATTCCCCCCCACCCCCCCATGGTCACACTGCAATCGCTTCTCCTCCATTCTCCTCTTGGCATTGGGCGTGAGTTGAAGCCACTGGGGTCGGGGCTCGAACCGAGGTCCACTACACTACAGGAGAGTCCAGCAACATAGCTATTATGTCAACTGCTGGTCCCGAAGCTAGTGTATTTAATAAACAAAAACGGAGAAAAGTATGGTGAAGGCTTGACTGAATCAAGCTATAAGAGTTGAGGATTTCAGAAGGAGGGCTGATAAACTCCAACCAGGGAGAGAAGCCATTGAGAAGCAGGGGTAGGATGGATTGTTCCTTCCCTCCAACATTCTTTTAAAGTAATTAATTTATTATTATTATTATTTTGGAGAGGATTTTACTATAGGGCACGTGCGCTCGCCAGGAAGATAGAGAGAGACAGAGAGACAGAAAGTGAGAAACCACCCCCCCAGGGGGGATGGTCACACCGCAATCCCTTCTCCTCTCGGGATCTTGGGCACGCACGCACACGTGCCCGGCATGAGTTTAAGCCACTGGGTCCGGGACTCAAACCATGGTTGACTACATGGGAGTTCAGCAGCATAGTCATTACGCCATCTGCTGGTCCCCATAATTAATTTTTTTTTAATTTGCCAGAGAGCACCTGCACTCATCAGAGATAGAGACAGAGACAGATAGAGAGGGAAAGAGCACCCCCTAAGGAAGTGTGGTCACACTGCAGTTCCTTTTCCTCCATCTTGTTGGAATTTGGGGCATACATGAACACACTCCCGTTCATTTTTCAAGCTATTGTGTCTGGACCTTGAACTATGCAATTGGTCAGGTGAGGTTTAGCTCCCTTAACCAGTAGGCCATGAACTGGCCTTAAATATTCTTAATAAACAGGTAATGATTGTACATATTTGGGGCTAGCAGATGGCAATGGTGGTTAAAGTGTTGGGTTCCTACATGGTCACCCATGGTTCAAGTCCCAGACTTAGAGATTCACTTTCTCTCTCTCTGGTGAGCAACTAGAGCAAATTAAATAATAACAATAATAATAAATAAAGGGGACGGCAGGTGGCATGGTGGTTAAAGGTGCTGGACTCCTGCATGGTTCAAGTCCTTCCTTTCTCACCTTTCTCCCCAGCCCCCTCTTTCTCTGGTCAAATTGGAAAATAATAATAAAGTTAAAATAACATAATTATTTAAAAAATAATAAAATAAAAAATAAAAATAAAATAATTGTACATATTTATGGGGGTGTGATGTGAGATTACAATACAAGAATAGTGTATGATTGTTCATTTGAAATAACTGGCCTGGCCATCATCTCATCATCTGTCATTACTAGTGTTAGGAACATTCAAGATACTCCCTTTCAGTTACTTTGAGACATGCAGCAAGTTGTTGCTATCTGTATTCTCCCCACTGCATCATTAAAAAAAGTTATTTAATTCCATTTGTAGTTGTTATTACTTAATTTGACGAGAGAGAGAGAGAGAGAGAGAGAGAGAGAAGGAGGGAGGGAGGAAAAGTGAGAAAGCATGTCATCAGGTCCAGGACTCAAACTGCGATTGGCCATGTGGGAATCCAGCGCCTTTAACCACCACACCACCTGCCAGGTCCCCCCCACTGTATCTTATGACACTAGACATTGTTCCTCTTGTGTATGTGCAATTTTACTCCGTCAATCACCATCCTTCTATCCCTCTCTCAGCTTTCACCCTTCCCAGCCTCTAGCACTCGTTCTTCATCTCTCCACCTCTGCAAGCCCTCCCCCCCATTTCTACACATGAGAGAGAACATGTGGCATTTCTCTTTCTCTGGCTGGCTCAGGACCTCTTAGTGTTCTTGGACCTGCTGTTCTAGGGCTCTTCGTTCTAGGGCTTTGGCTGACTCTCGGGCGGAGCTAGGCCAGTGTATGAAATGCGGTCTTCTCTCCTCAGAGACCTTCACAGCGGGGTGGCCTTAGTGGTGGTGCTTTCCCCCACATTCACCCTGCCACACTCCTCGGGCCTTGCTGGGTGACAGCTGTATTCATGTGAGGAGTGCTGGGGTGCTAGTGGGTGATACATTAGCTGTCCCTTCAAGAAAGAAGAAAGCACAGTTCGCTTCTCTTAAAAAATGCCCCCCACCTACAGGAATGCAGGCAGAATTTTGAGGGCAGTGGCAGAGTACTTCAGAAAATGCCCTTGGACTTCTACAGCTTTTGGAACTATTGAATCTCCTTAGAGAGATGAGATCACCTCTGATAAAGGAGGTACCTCTAAATGCTTTGTCTGACTTCCACAACACTAAGATGAATTTTCACATTAACAAGAAAATGACACCTTTGGGACCAACAGATGGCATAATGGTCACGTCACTGGACTCCCATGTAGTTGTCTGTGGTTCGAGTCCTTGACCCAGCACCTTAAACTCACACTGGGCCATCTGTATTCTCATGTGTATGCATGCCCAAAATCCTGAGAGGAGAATGGAGAACAAGGGACTGTGGCATGGCCATCCCCCTGGGGGGCAATTTTTCACTTTCTGTCTGTCTCTGGCAAGTGCACATGCCATATAACAAAAATCTCTCCGAAAAAAAAAAAAAAAGATTTATTTAAAAAGCTGTTTTTTGCTTGTTTGTTTGCTTGTTTTTTAAGAGAGAGATTTTTGCTTTCTCCCTCTCCCTCTGTCTCCCTGGTGATTTCAAAAGCTCTTAGTTGTCTCGTCCTCCTGGAGCCCAAGTAATGTTTTCCTTTGAGGTAGACCAGAACCAAATTCCACATCAGCTATAGTCATTCTCATACTTAATCCCAGTTTAATGTTTTAACTTCGATTCCTATGATCCTATGTGTTTGGTTTTTGGTTTAAAAATGCTTGGGACCAGCAACTGGTGTGATGGCTATGTCGCTGGACTCCCATGTAGTTGACTGTCGTTTGAGTCCTGGACCAGGTGGCTTAACTCACGCCGGATGCATGTGCGTGTGTGCCCAAGATCCCAAGAGGAGAATGGAGGAGAAGGGATTGCGGCATGGCCATCCTCCCTGGGGGGTGATTTCTCGCTTTCTGTCTCTCTCTGACTTTCTGGCGAGCACACCCACCCTATAGCAAAAACCACTCCAAAAACTAAAAATAAGCATCCTGACTTTCCTGACAACCCAGTATGTAAGAGGGGGAAACTCTTATCAAATTATCCTTGCCTAAATTGAGGTCTCGGGTGGATAAACTGTGAAACTGCACGTGAGTCTGAGCTCTTCTCTCAGGGTATAAAGATAATAGAATTGTTCTGAGGTGTCCTTTCAGGGAGAAGTCCTTATTGCCATTTGTTTCCTCTCCTGGTGCGTGACACACTGTCAAAGGCTTTCACATTACTCGCGCAGAAAGAATCACTAGGATAGGCTTTTATAATCAGCACGACATGGCATACATCTCAGAGAATCTTGCTTGCCATTTTCTTTTGCCTAGAGGGCATATATGGAGGGGAGGAAGTGGGGGAGGGAGGCAGGGAGGGAAGGAGAGAGAGAGAACCCCCAGTGGGGTATGCTCATGCCACAACCCTTCCTCCACTTCTCTATCCCACTAGCATCACCCATGAGTGCTCTGCTTGGTTACCTCAAATTCCTTCAGCAGAGAGGCACACAGGGCCTCACCTGCCCACCTTATCAGAGGTAGAAAATGTTCTGTTCTAGAAGTCTGGGTCACGTTTCCCACACATTGTTAAAAAGGTAACAACCTCTGCAAACCGGGCTCCAGCAGCTCAGCTCTCACTGACTGGAAAACAATTTTATTTTAACACAGGATGTTGTAAAGATTCCCATGGTGAAGCCAAGGGCATGTGAGGGAGAAAATAGGACTTTTTTTCCCTTAACGTTTTGGCCAACCTGAAACGGACTTTCTGTTCTAATGACTGTGTACTTGCCCAAAAGAAAACGTGACTACTAGAGACAATAAGGAAAACAAGGGTCTTTTATTCTAGTGTAGAAAAAGGAGAAGGGTGAAATGGGGAGAGAAAGACCTCCCTTTCTAGCTTGGTGGCTTGGGGTAAGTGTGCCAACCTTCTGGGTCCTTGTGGTTTCTTCAGCTGCAAACGTAGAGAGAGGAGAGAGAGAGAGGAGAGAGACAAAGAGAGGAGAGGAAAGAGAAAAGTGTGTGTGTGTGTATGTAAGAGAGAGAGAGAGAGTACCCCCTGATGGGATCTGGTCATACCACAATCCTTTTCCCTCTAATTCTCTATCCACTCAGGATCCTGCACATGCTTGCACAACCCTGGAATGTTTTTCAAGCTGACGGGGTCAGGACTTGAACCCTGGTTGGCCATATAGAATTCAGCTTTCTCTGCCCAGTGCCTAACTGTTGCATGATGGGACCAGCCCTAGAGAGCTATTTCTTTTTAATTTTTACTTTTTAAATGAGAGTGGGAGGGTATTTTTTTAAAGAATTATTTTATTTTAACATTATTTATTTATTTATTTAAATTTGACCACTGAGGGACAGAGCAAAAGAGAGAGAGAGGGAAAGTGAGAAAGCAAGCTGCCAGGTCTGGAACTCAAACCGTGGTCGGCCATGTGGGTGTCCAGCGCCCTTAACCACCATGCCACCTGCCAGCCCATGGGGGGAGGGTATTTTTAGCAGTGTCTCACCAAATCACAATTCTTCCTGCCCCTGCTTTCCTGCTAGCTAGGACTACTAGGTTGATGAAAAAGTAACTGCGGGGAACCAGCAGTTGGTATAATGGCAATGGCACTGGACTCCCATGTAGTCAACCGTGGTTTGAGTCACGGACCCAGTGGCTTAAACTCATGCCAGGCGTGTGTGTGAGTACCCAAGATCCCAAGAGAAGAATGGAGGAGAAGGGACTGTGGCATGGCCATCCCCCCTGGGGGGTGATTTCTCACTTTCTATCTGTCTCTTTCTTTCTGGGGAATACATGTGCCCTCTAGCAAAAACCTCTCAAAAGAAATAAAAGGGTGACAAAACCTCCCTATGGTCAGACAGCTAGTTTGTTGCAAAGCTGGGGATCAAGGACCCAGACACTTTACTTTAGTAACCATGTAAACCATGCTTTTGATGCCAACTTCCCAATTCTGAGACATCACCTCATATTCACAAAGTTGATTATTAACACTCATTAGAATTAAGGACAAACGATGCAGAAAACAGTCCTTGTTGGGCCACTCACAATGCTGGAGGCTGTGGTACTGTCTACGAGCTAGGTTAGGAAAATCCCCACAGTGGCAGCTCAGTATTTCCAGATGTCATACGCCCCGTGCTCCTTCATTGCGCCTAGTCTCTTAGAAACATGTCAGAAATGCAGATTCTCTTGTGGGCACATAGGGTAATGTCCGCCTGTTCTTGGTCAGTGTTCAAATTTGCTTTGTACCTAACAGGACTGTCTGATGGAGCAGGTGGTGGGAGAGAAGAGAACTCGCACAGCTCACATGCCTGCTGTGTGCTATACACAGACACACGCGAGGTTAGGTTAGTTAAGGATGCAAAGAATGCATCCTGATTTTGACTTCATACCTCAGAAAGTAAGGTTCCTAGAAGAGAAAAGGAGAACTGATGAAAAAAGAAGAAATAGTGAAGTAGATGCAGTAGGGCCAGAGATGTTCGGGAAATGGAAAAAGATACGGAAAAACAATCACTTTGGCTGTCTCTAATACATGTGGTATGGCCTTTCAGAAAACATCAAAACAGGGAGGAAGAACATACTGGCGGTCTCAGTGAGTCCCGGATGAGTAAACAAGACTGTTGTAAGGGTCCACTTCCAGGCTAAGGGGGTCTGACTAAAAGGTTAAAGTAGCACGGACCAGATGTAGTATTTTGAGCTTACAGACAGGATCTCGCTCTGCAACAGGAAGTCAATTCTGCCTGCTCATGCCATCACATGTTTTCTGTGTTATCTGTCCAACGAGCGGCTGAGGCATTGAGAAAGAGCTGACTTCAGTCTTTCTTAGGACTCAAAGAATAGGAGAAGTAACAGAAAAAAATCATTATTAACCAGCTGAGTAATCTAAGTAACAGGTCAGCAAACATTTTACTTAGACCTAGTAAGGACATGTTTTTCCATGAATTTTAGAAGCTAGATGTCTTGGACGCTAATGATTTCAGTGAAAACTGGGATGTAACTGTCTTTGAATGAAAATATTAAATGTTCCAAGAAATTTCATCTAGTTTAAAGCTTCAGGGTTGAGGTTTAACAAATTCAGAGAATGTGTGGGCTTACCACATAGAGTCAGAGAGAGAGAGAGAGAGAGAAAGAGAAAGTGAGAAAGCATAGTCATTCTGCAATCTTTGGGCATGCACGCACATGCACCTGCTGTGTTCAAGTTGCTGGGTCCGGGACTCAAAACCATATGAATGGCCATGGGGGATTCTAGTCACCTCAGCCATCTTACCTTGGGTGGGCCCCAGAAAAGACCTTGTTAAAAGGTATCTTAGGGCCAGCAGGTGGTGTGGGAGGTTAAGGTGCTGGATCCCACATGGCTGGCTATGCAGTTTGAATGCATATACACATTCTCGAAAATCATCCTGGGTACATGTGTGTATATGTGCCCAAAATCCTGAGAGGAGAATGGAGGAGAAGGGACTGTGTGTGGTTATTCCCAATTGGGAATGAATTTCCATGATCCCTCTCTATTTCTCTGTCTCTCTCTGGTGAGTGCATGTACACTATAAGAGAGAAAAAACAAAACAAAACAAAAAAACCTTAAAAAAAGGGTGGGGGAGCAGATGGCGTGGTGGTTAAACAGAATGGATTCCCTCATGGCCAACTGCAGTTTGAGCCCCAGACCTGGCAGCTTTCTTGCTTTCCTTTTCTCTCTCTGTCTCTTCTGATCAAATGAACCAACAACAACAATAATAATAACAGCAATTGGATTTAAATAAATACATTCTTTAAAAAAAAAAAGACATCTTTAACATCTCATTTGTCTTTTGCCTCTGTCATAGGCCATACCAGCAGTTCAAACCTACTGATGCAAGTGCATACTGGCCCTGTGCTAAGCACTGTTGTATACATGATCTCATTTAATGCTCATAATTTCACAGAAGAAAGGTGAAGCTTAAAGAAACCATTCCCACTGTTGTGGAGGTCTGATTCCTCTGACAGTGCTTGCTATCAAATCTCACTGCAATAGGGTTCTACTCCTCATCCAATTCCATTGGCTCTAATTGGGAAGGCCTCGGTTGTGGTGAAATCCAAGGAGAATTTGCTTTGTGGAACTATAGACAGTGAAAGGCAAGCTGCCATTTCTTTTCTTCTTCTTTTTTTTTTTTTTAAAAAAAGTTTATCTAGGGACCAGCAGTTAGCATAATGGCTTGGTCACTAGACTCCCATGTAGTTAAGTGTGGTTCAAATCCCAGACCTGGTGGCTTAAACTCACGCTGGGCGCATGTGTGTGTGCCCACGATCCCAAGAGGAGAATGGAGGCGAAGGGATTGCGGCATAGCTATCCCCCTGGGGGGGGCTGTTTTCTCGCTTTTTGTCTCTCTGTCTGTTTTCCTGGCGAGCATACATGCCCTATAGCAAAAAAAAGAAAAAAAAAAGTTTATCTCAAGGGACAAATGGATGGCATAATAGTTATGTTGCAGGACTCTCATGTAGTTGACCGTGGTTCGAGTCCTGGACCTGGTGGCTTAAACTCATGCAGGGGATGTGTACATGTGTGCCCCAAATCCCAAGAACAGAATGGAGAAGAGACTGTGGCATGGCCAACCTCGGGGAGTGATTTCTCACTTTCTGTCTCTCTCTGTATGTCTGGTGATCATATACTCCCTATAGCAAAAATCTCTCTCTTGGAAAAAAAAGAGGTTTATCTTAGAAAGTGAGAGACAGTGCCTTATCAGGGTCCTGATGCCAGGGCCTACCCCCAGCCTCAAGCCAGCCCTGGATCGCAGGCAAGTGTGTACCCAATGTGAACTGTGACCCTCTCCACATGAGATTGCCTCATAGAGCATGGCGTTTTAATGCTGTGCCACTGTCTGGTTCCTAAACTGCCATTTCTTACCTGCCCCCTTTTCTGCTCTGTGATATAGAGACCCCTTCTCTGCACTGGAGGTCAGAAACAGTGCAGAGGGATGAGCTGCAAAAGCTGACGTTGGCAACGGTATCCTGAGGGGCAGATTCTGACTGATGGTTATTATTGAAGATGTTTGCCCTTTTTGGTCAAATAAGAACAGTTCCTGCGATGGCCCCAAGTGATAGTTACCCATTCTCAGTCATTGGCGTGATGGTTGCAGCAACAAGACCCTGCAGTTTCTTCTTTGGGCAGGCCATTGAGCTGCTGGAGAGTCTGGAAAACAAAGTAATTTTTTTCTTCAAGAAATGTCAATTAATGATAAAATTCCTGAGCAAAGTCCATTCCTAGTTCAGAACCGTAAAATGTGCTTACGAGTTCACAAACACACAGGTCAAGTGAAGAATGTAAAATAGTAGAGCTTGCTTTTTAATTAATTAATTTACATTTCTTATTAAAATTAATTAATTTATATTTATTCACTGAGCATTATCACAGCATCCAAAATGTAATTTCCTATCCAGAAGATGCTGCATAGTAGCTTAATCATACATGTTATCATCAATAATTTTCCATTTCTAGTTTCATATATATGTGTATATATATGAAATATTATATATGTATATATATTCCATTTCTAGTTTCATATATATGTATATATATTTATGAAATATATGTATATATATATTTTTTCCCCCTATTTCTCACCCTCTGCCATTTCCCATGCTCCTCCCACACTATCTCAGGTGTCCACAGTTGTTTTCCATCCCTTTTTTTCCCCATATTTTATTGATTCACAAAATTTCTTAAATAATCTAACTACTTTCAATAGCAAGCTCAGCTGGTATATACATATCTATGAATACATGTCTGACTT
>NW_006159534.1:4928929-4938861 GCF_000334495.1 Tupaia belangeri chinensis | reverse complement strand
TGTATTTCTTGGGGCTGAATTTTTGAGTGCTTCTCTAGGTTTGGAAAGTTTTCTTCCAGGATTTTATGGACTAGATTGTCAATGCCCTTATGGGTCTCTTCCCCTTCTGGGATACCAGTTATCTGGATATTTGGACATTTGATGGTATCTAGTATTTCTCGTATAGAATTCTCATGTTTTTGGACAACTTTCTCAGTCTTTGTGGTGGATTTTTCTAGGCTAGTAATTCTATCTTCTACAACTGAGATTCAATTTTCAGTGTGATCTAGTCTGCTTTGAATACTCTCAAGGGAGGTTTTGACTTCCTGTATTATAGTCTTCATCTCTACCAGGTCCATTTGATTCTTTTTTAAAGTGTGTAATTCCTTTTTCAGATCTTGCAAGAATTTCCTCACCTCCTAAAGCTTGTCAGCTTCTTTCCCTTGCCTCTTCGGCAGTTCATTGTCTCTCTTCTCTCCAATTTCTGTGAGCTTTGTCACCATGAAAATTCTGAATTCTTTATCAGACTTTTCCATGAATTTCATTATACTGTCTGAGGATGAAGAGGACTTATTTTTCCTTGGAGGAGAGGCATCTTCTTGTTTTTCCATATTTCTTGTGACCCTGCAGTGATTTCTAGTCATTAGATGGATAGTGTATTTCTTCTAATTCTTGAAGTTCAGTCTGAGTGTTCGGAGGCGTGCAGGAGGAGGTGATGTACAATCTCTGTTCCATTCCATTCTCACTCTTTATGCACCAGAATCAGTGGGAATAGAGGAATATTCTGACCCTAACTGTATTCAGATGTATAGGTTCTGTTTACTTGGACCTGTCTAGACACTTAGTGAGCAGAGGCTGAGAAGCAAATGAGTAAAGATTTAAAAAAAGAAAAGAAAAGAAAAGAACTAAAGAAAAGGAAAAGAGAAAACAAAAGAAGAAAAAAGGATAATAAAAAAACTATAGATTTTAATATTAAAATGCAAAAATTGAAAACCGCATGGCCTGGGTTTGTACCTTTCCTAAACAGAAGGGGAGAGGCACCTATTAACACAATAAAGGGGCTTGAAAGCCTAGAGAACACTTTACCTTAAAAAAATAATAATAAAATTAAAAGACTCAGGGAGACAGAGAGACAGAACTGGAGACAAAGAGACAGGTAACACTACCCACTAGAAATAAGAGAGGAAGAAGTTTCAGCAGAAAATCTTCATTTAGTCTCTGAAAGCACTAGTTCACAGCTGAAGTTCAGGGTCCATGTGGACAGAGTTTGCCTTTTTCCCCTTATTTATTTATTTTGGTCATAAGGTGCATGCGCTCACCAGAGAGAGAGAAAGTGAGAAATCACTCCTGAGGGGGCTGACCATGCCACAATCCTTTCTCCTCCATTCTCCTTGGAGTTTTGGGTAACCACGCACATGCATATGGTGTGATTTTCAAGCTGTCAGGTCCGGGATTCAAACTGTGGTCCACCATATGGGAACCCAGTGCATTCACCACCATGCCACCTGCTGCCCCTTCTCACTCCCCCAGAGCTTACTCATAGAAAGCCTCTGCTTTTACCTAGGTGATAGAGGTGACCTGAAACCCGAGAGCAGGGTAATTAATAGCAATCCAAGACAGAACTTGAACCTAATCAAGTAAGTCAAATTCATAAAGAATTACTATTACCTAAATTGAAATCTCTTCATAAAAAAGGAAAATTCTTTCTCCCCCCATATCTTAGTTTGTCTAAGTTAGTCTCACTGGAAACTAGTACTTAAAGTCAGAAGGTTTCTGCATCATTTACATAATGTCTTCAGATTTGCCAAACTACCCTTTCATATTCTAATTTTGCCAGCTTTCCTAGCTCCAGTAAACCCTGTGAACTGCATATTCACCTCGCTCTTTTTCCTTAAAGCAAGGAGCTTCATCTGCCTTTCCCGAATTGAGCACTCTGCTGTTCAATTCAGTGATCTGTGGGTGATACAATGAGACGTCCAGACTAGCTGGATGATGACTTCCACAAACGGAGAGCCCACTACTGAAAAGTCAACCTCATACCACTCTTTTGTGGCCAAAGGACACCTCGCCATCTGGCAGAGTGTCTGGCCATAATCAGTATAAAAGACTCAGTGTCCAGAGAAGAGAGGAGCAACTGCAGTCTGGTGAACAGCCCGGGTTCTGCAGGCAGGCCGTCTGGTTCAGCTCTCAGCTCTGCCAGTCATTACTTAGAGAAGCTTTATTATTTTTTAATTAATTAATTAATTAATTAATTTTTTAGGAGAGGTTTTGGCTATAGGGTGTGTGCACTCGCCAGACAGACAGAAACAGACAGAAAGCAAGAAATCAGCCCCCAGGGGGGATGGCTACGCCACAATCCCTTCTCCTCCATTCTCCTCTCGGGATCTCGGGCATGCACACACAAGTGCCCGGTGTGAGTTTAAGCCACTGGGTCCAGGACTCGAACCGCGGTTGACTATGTGGGAGTCCAGCGACATAGCCTTTATGCTAACTGCTGGTCCCAAGAAGCTTTATTATTTTTTGAGCTGTAAGACATAAAAACCCACAAATGCAATTCAAAGCCACAAATCAATGTCCCACAATTGAAGAAGAAAATAAAATGTAATCAGATGGTAACTGGTCTGATTATACAAAGGATAGTGTGCTTACAGCAAATTCAGTGAAGTCTACAGGTGATCAACAGGGACTACATGGTAATTCTTACATAGCTGGTACATTGAAAAGCTCAAAGCCCAGTACACTTCAATTTGACCCATGGAATATATACTTATTCATGTACTATCTTGTTTTGTTTGCTCTTGTCTTACAACTGTTCACCTCATCTCCCTAAATAGGAAAGAGACTGTATCTTCTACTTTTTTCTGAATACCCCCAAGAGTCCTGGCTCAGGTGAGCCCTTAAGAAACACTTAAGCTTTTGTATTTTTTTTCTTTTAGAGATATCTGCCTTAGGATGTGTGAACTTGCTGGAGAGAGAGAGAGAGAGAGAGGGAAAATGAGAAATCACTCTTGGCGGGGGAGTGAGGGGGTGACAGCCACGCTGCAATCTCTTCTCCTGGGATCTTGGGCATGCATGCACAAGTACCCAGCATTATTTTCAAGTCACTGGGTCCGGGACTTGAACTGCAGTCAACCATATAGAAGTCCAGCAACATAACCACTATACCATCTGCTGGCCCCTATATGGGTTTTTATAGGGTTTACTAGGGCTAGCAAAACTAGACAAAATTAGAATCTGAAAGCCAACATGATACATCCCCTTGCAAATAGACACATTCCCAGCAAGACTTGCTCTTGAATCAAGCCCAAACCTTGCATGTAGCTTTGCCCCTTATTGAAGGGCAATAAAGGAGGGCCTTACCAGATCTGTGGGACTCTAAGATTTCTCTGACTTTTCCTAGTTTGGAGATGAGACTGATTCATGTTGGAAACTGTGAGAGATAAATGTAATCACCTGACCCAATGGGGAAATTGCAAGATAAGAAACCACAAGATGTGCCTCTAGTCTTTGAGCTCCATGTGACCACCTTCATTACAAGAGGCGGGCCACTTAGACTCTGAGCCTTGGGGGCCAATTACACAGGCCCTGTCTACCCCTGAAACATGTCTAATGACATTGTGCTGAGCCTGGGTATCTCTACCTGGCACTGCTGCATGCATCTCAGTTCAACGTACCCCAAGGGGACCTGCCGGCTGTCCTCAGATTTCTTCCTCTGTTCCTTGCAATAAAGGAGTTAGAAGACCAGCTCTGGAGTTGGGTGTCGTAGGTCTGCATCTTACCTTGGGCTTTTACTTTACCTCTCTGTGCTTATGTCCCTTGTAAATGGGGGTAACAGTAATCATATTTCTTAGGGTTGCTGAGAGAATTAAATAAATTAGTTAAATGAGCTATTCATGTGGAGTGATTAACAATAGTGCCAGGCACATAAGTACATGTTCGGCACCCTCCATTAAGCCTGGTCTGAAGGGCGTAGAATAATAGCAAGTAGTATTATGGCCTTAGCAGCACCATCTTCCCTGTTGGGCATCTCCACTCTGCTGGTGCCTCCTCCCCAACACTCACTACTCTTGCCTATTCAGGAACTAAGTCATTTTAATTCCATTATCTTCTTTTCCTGCAATTCTTCCTTCCCTGCTTACAGCCCTTTTCATAACTCACCCCGTGTCTCCTCTTATCTAGTCCAATGGGCACAACCCCAGGTCCAAGGGGCTCAGGGGGGTGCAAGAAGGTTCAAGTGATAACAGTCCTGAGAGCTTGAGTCAGCACTAAAAGTCTCCTAAAGAAACACTACTAGGCTGTTCAGGCTAAACAGGCTTCCACGCTTTGGATTACATTTATTTCATACTTAGGGGGCAGAAATCGGCAAGGTGATGGGACCAGCAGTTAGCATAATGGCTATGTTGCTGGACTCCCATGTAGTCGACTGTGGTTCGAGACCCGAACCCGGTGGTTTAAAATTCACACCGGGCGTGTGTGCGTGCATGCCCAAGATCCTAAGAGGAGAATGGAGGAGAAGGAATTGCGGCGTGGCCATCCCCCCTGGGGGGATGATTTCTCGCTTTCTGTCTCTCTGTCTGTCTGGTGAATGAGGCCCCTGTAAGCAAAAAACCCCCAAAAAAAAAAAAAAAAAAGAAATTGGTAAGGTGATCAGAAGTTCAGATTGAGATTTACATGTGTCTTTGATGGCCATAATCAAATTAATTACCACTTACATGCAGTCTGACTAGTTAAAAGAATTCAAAACATGGGGCCTGTGGGAGTATAGGGTGGGGACTGGGCATCATTGCCCCAATCCCTGCTCTGCTCTCCTCCAGTTCACCAGTTTACACAGGCTACAGGTTACTCGTCCAGTAACACTGACATTGCTAATCTTTTTTTTTCTAAGAGTTATTTTATTTAACTTTATTTAGCATTATTTTCCAGTTTGACCAGAGACAGAAAGAGAAAAAGAGGAAGAAAGTGAGAAAGACACCAGGTCCGAGACTCGAACCACAGTCATGTGTGAGTCTAGCACCTTTAACCACCATGGCACCTGCCGACTCCGACATTTCTAATCTTGATTTTGCTCTAATCCAAAAATGCCAGTAGGACAAATATCCAACCCCTGGTCTGGGTCTCTATATAGATAGTAGGCCATTAGGAAAGTCATGACATGTTTTTTTTTTTTTTTTAAAGTGGCAATAATTTTGTGCCATCTTTTTTTTTTTTTTTTTTTTTTTTTTGGAGAGTTTTTTTTTTTTTTTTTTTTTTTTGCTATAGGGTGCGTGTGCTAGCCAGCCAGACAGAGAGAGACAGAGAGACAGAAAGCAAGAAATCACTCCCTGGGGGCACGGCCACGCCGCAATCCCTTCTCCTCCATTCTCCTCTTGGGATCTTGGGCACACACGTACATGCGCCCAGCGTGAGTTTAAGCCACCGGGTCCAGCACTTGAACCACGGTCGACTACGTGGGAGTCCAGCGACATAGCCATTACGCTAACTGCTGGTCCCCATGACGTGTTTTTCTATGCAAACATGTGTTACGACTTTCCCCAATGACCCGCTAGATCTCTCTACACCTGCAGTGTACTAGCCCAACTATGACCTTTCTGTTGCTCCTACCGACCTTTTGCATCTGCTCCTGCTTGCTTTGATCCTATGGTTCTCCCACTTAGATCCTCTTAGTCTAGCCAACTTGTAAACTTCTCTTTAAAAGCCAGGGGACCAGTTCTGTAGCAGTTAAAGAAGCCTGATTCCACATGGCCAACCATGGTTGGAATTCCAGCAGCTTGAAAAACATGCTGAGTGCATGTGCACTGCATGCTCCAAATCCTTATGGGATGGAGAAATGGGGGAGAAGGGTTTGCGACGTGACCATGCCCCATTAGGGAAGCTGTCTCTCTTTCTTTGAAAAATAAGAAACAAACAAACTTTAATTTGCACAATCCCCTGGTGTACTGCTTTCAGACACAGTAGTCCTCCTTTATTTGCCATTTCACTATCTTTAGTTTCAGTTACACAAATTCAACCATGGTCTGAAAATATTAAATGGAAAATTTCAGAACTAAGCATTTATAAGATTAAAATTGTCTGCCACTGTTCTAGGTAGCGTGATGCAGTCTCATGCCACTTCAATCCATCTTGCCTTGGACATGAATCATCCCTTTGTCCAGCCTACCCAGGCTGGCCCGTTACCTCTCCATTAGTCAGTTAGTCACTCTGTAGCTGTCTAGGTTATCAGAGCAAAAAACTAAGCATTACATATTGTCTTGCAATTTATTAATTTTTCACTTATTAGTATGTTGAGAGGGCCAACAGGTGGCACGGTGGTTAAGGTGCTGAATTCCCACATGACCCAATCACAGTTGTAGTCCTGGACCTGGCAGCTTAAAAACCATGCTGAATGTGTGTGTGCCCCAAATCCAAAATACCAGGAGAAACATGGAGGAGAAAGGATTGCAGAGTGGCCATCCACCCTGTGGGAAATTCCTCACTTTCTTCTCTCTCTTTCTCCTATGAGCTCATGTACGTATGGCAAAAATGTAAAGATAGATAGATGATAGACAGACAGATAGATAGATAAAACTCAGGGAGTTCTGGAGGTAGCTGATAGCATTGTGGTTAAGGCTGCTGGATCCCATATGGCTGACCAAGCAGTTGGAGTCCTGGATCCAGAGATTGAAAAACACCCTGAGCACACATGCCCAGTCCTGAGAGAATGGAGAAGGGATTGCAGGGTGACCATTCCCCCGGATGGTGATTTCTCACCTCTCCCCTTGTGCTGTGCCCTTAAAAATCAAACAGGTCATGCGACCAGCAGTTAGCGTAATGGCTATGTCGCTGGACTCCCACGTAGTCGACCATAGTTCGAGTCCCGGGCCCGGTGGCTTAAACTCACGCCGGGGGTGTGTGCGTGCATGCCCAAGATCCCAAGAGGAGAAGGGAGGAGAAGGGATTGTGGCGTGGTCATCCCCTCTGGGGGGGTGATTTCTCACTTCCTATCTCTCTGTCTTTGTCAGTCTGGTGAGCGCATGCGCCCTATAGCAAAAACCTCTCAAAAAAAAAAAAATCAAACAGGTCATGCGACCAGCAGTTAGCGTAATGGCTATGTCGCTGGACTCCCACGTAGTCGACCATAGTTCGAGTCCCGGGCCCGGTGGCTTAAACTCACGCCGGGGGTGTGTGCGTGCATGCCCAAGATCCCAAGAGGAGAAGGGAGGAGAAGGGATTGTGGCGTGGTCATCCCCTCTGGGGGGGTGATTTCTCACTTCCTATCTCTCTGTCTTTGTCAGTCTGGTGAGCGCATGCGCCCTATAGCAAAAACCTCTCAAAAAAAAAAAAATCAAACAGGTCATGCGACCAGCAGTTAGCGTAATGGCTATGTCGCTGGACTCCCACGTAGTCGACCATAGTTCGAGTCCCGGGCCCGGTGGCTTAAACTCACGCCGGGGGTGTGTGCGTGCATGCCCAAGATCCCAAGAGGAGAAGGGAGGAGAAGGGATTGTGGCGTGGTCATCCCCTCTGGGGGGGTGATTTCTCACTTCCTATCTCTCTGTCTTTGTCAGTCTGGTGAGCGCATGCGCCCTATAGCAAAAACCTCTCAAAAAAAAAAAAATCAAACAGGTCATGCGACCAGCAGTTAGCGTAATGGCTATGTCGCTGGACTCCCACGTAGTCGACCATAGTTCGAGTCCCGGGCCCGGTGGCTTAAACTCACGCCGGGGGTGTGTGCGTGCATGCCCAAGATCCCAAGAGGAGAAGGGAGGAGAAGGGATTGTGGCGTGGTCATCCCCTCTGGGGGGGTGATTTCTCACTTCCTATCTCTCTGTCTTTGTCAGTCTGGTGAGCGCATGCGCCCTATAGCAAAAACCTCTCAAAAAAAAAAAAATCAAACAGGTCATGCGACCAGCAGTTAGCGTAATGGCTATGTCGCTGGACTCCCACGTAGTCGACCATAGTTCGAGTCCCGGGCCCGGTGGCTTAAACTCACGCCGGGGGTGTGTGCGTGCATGCCCAAGATCCCAAGAGGAGAAGGGAGGAGAAGGGATTGTGGCGTGGTCATCCCCTCTGGGGGGGTGATTTCTCACTTCCTATCTCTCTGTCTTTGTCAGTCTGGTGAGCGCATGCGCCCTATAGCAAAAACCTCTCAAAAAAAAAAAAAAAAAAATCAAACAGGTCATGAGTTTCCCCCAACTTGAAAATAATTTAGCCCTCAGAATTCCATCGAATACCGGCATTTCATTAAACATCCTTATACCCCAGTTATAAGCAGGGTAGTTTTGGCTCCTCTCCTGGACTGTAAGAGGAGAGATAGCTTCAAAAGCTTACTTTTGAACACAGAAATATATACACTAATAAATAAGTAAAGTTTGCTGCCTTGGGCACTGTGAAACTCCTGTAAGAGATGGGATAAATGATTATAACTTTAAGAATGAGCACTATATTTAAAACCTGAGTCTTAGATAAATTGGGAAATATCGAGCTTTGAAATTCTTCGTAGCTTGTATTAGAAGCAAATGGTTAAAACATTCTGCCGCTGAAGATATAATGGGAATTTATGCTACTATGAAACACTAGGGAAGAGGTATTTTCTTTTTCAGAGATTTTCACTATAGGGCGCATGCGCTCGTCAGACAGACAGAGAGAGACATTAGAGACAGAAAGCAAGAAATCACCCCCCAGGGGGGATGGTCACGCCGCAATCCCTTCTCCTCCATTCTCCTCTCAGGATTTTGGGCACGCACGCACACACGCCCAGAGTTTTTTAAGCCACAGGGTCCGGGACATGAACCGTGATCGATTACGTGGGAGTCCAGCGACATAGCCATTACGCTAACTGCTGGTTCCCAAGAGGTATTACTTTTGAAGTCTCCTACCTATATGTTCACAGGGAAGAACACTTTTAGGCAAAGAATTCAAGCTGCCAAAGTTTTTTTTTCTTTTTTTAGTTTTTTTTTTTTTTTTTGGTTATAGAACTAAGAGAGAGACGCCAGAGGGAAAGTGAGAAATCATCCCTCAGAAAGAATGGCCACGGGCAATCCCTTCTCCATTCTCCTCTCCAGGTTCTGGGCACGCACCCAGCGTTTTTCAAGCCACTAGGCTGGGACGCCAAACATGGTAAGTCATGTGGCAGTCCTTAACCATCACGCCACCTGCTGGCCCCAAGTCATATTCTTTTGAAAAGGCAAAGTTTCAAAAGAAAAAGAAAAGAGGGTGAGGAAGAAGGTAGCTCTGGGCAAGGAGAATGATTTGCAAATAGAAATACCTGGAGATGAAACTGCGTGTGGTTAAGGGCGCTGGGCTCCCACATGCCCAACCACCGTTCGCGTCCCAGACCTGGCGGCCTGCTTTCCGCTTTCTCTCTCTCTCTGTTACTCTCCAGTCAAATTAAAATAAATAAATAAAGTTAAATAAAATAATTATTAAAAAAATTAAAAAACAAAAGTCAGCAATATGACCAATTTCTCGTAAAATGAAGTGGGTGGGAGTTGTATCAGACTTCATGGCTGAACTCCGTCCAGCTGAATACTATTTTGAGTAAATGATCGCTGGAGCCCCGGCTATTCAGTCTGAAAAGAATCCGGGGGAAGGGTCCTTCTGCCCGCGTCAGCTCGGACACGGCCCCAAACCGGGAAAACTGTCGCCTTCACACCTCCCCTCGCTCCAGCTCCCGGCGTCTCTGCCTTTCCCTGTCCCTCCGAGCCCATGGCTGTCTCCCCTGCCTGGGTCAGGCCGCCCCCGGGCGCGCCCTTTATCGCCGGGGCCGCCCCGCCCCCGACCACGTGCCGCCGCCCGGGAGCCTGGGGATCGTAGTTCGCGCCGGTGCCCACGGCTCACGGGGCGCGGGCCGGACGAGACGGCACGTACACTCGGGGTTTCCTGTCCCCTGCGCGTGACCCCGCGATGAGGGCTGAAGGGACCCGAGCGGGCTGCCTGCTTGCTGCGGGATGCCTGGGCCCAGGACGCTCCCTGCC
>NW_006159534.1:4912941-4928892 GCF_000334495.1 Tupaia belangeri chinensis | reverse complement strand
GACGCCTTAAGACCCTCTCGCCCCTTACCTTCCCTCTCCTGCCCAGGGCCTGACATGGCAACATTTCGTGGTTTCCGTGCTGTGAGGTGTGGGTCTCTTTCAGGAGCGTCCTGAGAACACCACTGCCTGGGGATGTAGTGGTTTAAGGAGTTGGACTCCCATATGGGTTACTGGGGTTCCAGTCCTGGACCTGGAGGCTCAAAAATTATGCTCCTGCATGCCCAAAGTCACAGAGGGAGAGTGGAGAAGAAGGGATTGCTGTGTAGCCATCCTGCCTGGGGGGTGATTTCTCATTTTCCCTCTCATTGTCTCTGTCCAGCGCTCCCACTTTATGACTTAAACCTAAAAAAAAAAAAGAGAGAGAGAGAGAGAGCAAGCAATGAGTGAATTAACATCTACTTCTTACCAAACACTCACACATTTAAGAATTTCTTTGCACTACTGTATTTGTGCAAATTGAAATTTGTTTACAATATTGGATTAGTGATTGCATTGTTAAATTTAGTGACCTATATACCTTTTGGGTATTGAAATACTTTATTGAATTTAGCATACATTAAAGTGTGACTTTGAAAAAATGATTTACGTTGTCCCAATAGGATATATTTTCGTTAACGCTGCCAAAGACTCTGGTATGTTCTGTCACCACGACTTAAAAAGGAGGTCTGACCCAAGCTTGTCAAGCAAAGAGGTTTATTCAAGCTTAAACCTGAAGATGGGGGACCAGCAGATGGCGTAGTGGTTATGTCACTGGACTCCCACATAGTCCACTGCGGTTGGAGTCCTAGGCCCAGTGACTTAAAACTCAGCCTGGGCACATGTACACAGATGCCCAAAATCCCTAGAGGAGAACAGAGGGGAAGAGATTGTGGCATGGCCATCCTTGTGGGGTGATTTCTCGCCTTCTGTCTCTCAAGCCAGTGCATGGTACCTTATAGCAAAAATCTCTCGGGACCAGCAGGTGGTGTGGTGGTTAAGGAGCTGGACACTTGCACATGGCCGGCTGCAGTTTGAGCCCTGGACCTGGTGGCTTATTCTTACTTTCCCTCTCTCTCTCAGTATGTGTCTCTCTCTGGTGAAATTAAAACAAATGAATGAATAAATAAAGTTAAATAAGATAATTAAAAAAAAATCTCTCTCAAAACAAAACAAAATCTGAGGCAGGGCCATAAGGAGCAAGACTTCAGACGACAGTATACCCTGGGACCAATAGTTGGTGTAATGGCTATGTTGCTGGACTCCTACGTAGTCGACCGCAATTCGAGTCCTGGACTCGGTGGCTTAAACTCACACCGGGTGTGTGTACATGCATGCCCAAGATCCTGAGAGGAGAATGGAAGAGAAAGGGATTGCAGTGTGGCCATCCCCCCTGGGGGGTGATTTCTTGCTTTATGTCTCCCTGACTTTCTGGCTAGTGCATGTGCCCTGTAGCAAAAAACTCTAAATAAATAAATAAATAAATAAATAAATAAATAAATAAAGAGGGCCGTATACTCAGAAATGGCAAGGTCGCAGTTTCTTTAATTGGGAATATTGGCAAGGATGATTATTACAAAGTGTGTTTTGCTAAGCACTCACAACATTGGTTTGCAAGAACAGCATCAGTTCCTTATTGGCTTTTAATATATCACGTGTCATCAGGTTTTGCAACATAGCCAGAGGCAGGGGGTGAAGTTACAGTGAACAACAGGGAGACTTGGGGATACTTTTCCTTCGGTGCCAGCAGATCTATGAATTCTTTGCTAAGAAATGTCTGCCAGGGGCCAGCAGATCGTGTGGTGGTGAAGGCGCTGGACTCCCATGTGGTCCACCATGTTTCAAGACCTGGATCCAGGAGCTTGAAACTCATGCGGGGGTGCCTACGTGTGCCCCAAATCCCTAGAGGAGAATGGAGGAGAAGGGATTGTGGTGTGGCCCTCCCCCCTTGAAGGAGGTGATTTCTGGCTTTCTGTCTGTCTTTCTGGCAAGCGTACACACCCTATAGCAAAAAGTCAAAAAAAAAAAAAGTGTCTGTGAGCAATTTCTTCAGACAGGTGTGTGAGAGACAATAACTGAGGTTTCATACATTCATCTCTGAGACCAGTTTTTACCCAAACCTCCTCATTCCTAGCCTTGGTAATCTTCTCACAGACTTGCATTTGGTTAATGTTTCTTTGAGTAAAACTCTAATTAGGTTTCTGTCACTACAATCTTTTAACCTATAGTTCAGAATATGTAAGTTAGTTATTAAGGCCAGAATGAGAGCTTCTTTTAACTTCCTTAAAAGTAATAAAGTCATGGGACCAGCAGATGGCATAATGGTTATGTCGCTGGACTCTCACATAGTTGACCGCGATTTGGGTACTGGACCTGGTGGCTTAAAACTCACCCTGGGCGCATGTGCATGCGTGCCCAAAATCCCAAGAGGAGAATAGAGGAAAAGGGATTATAGTGTGGCTACCCCCCCGGGGAGTGAATTCTCATGTTCTCTGTCTCTGGTGGGTGCACACTCCCTATAGCAAAAATCTCTCTCTCTAAAATAAAAAAAAGCAATAAAATCATAGTAAGCATAGTTAATATTTCAAGCCCAGCCCCTCTCAAGGTCCAGTTAATTTAAAATGCCTTATCAATCTTGTTTCTTTCCTCAGTCTTTAGAAGAACTTGTTCATATGATGAGGTCTTTTTATTTTTCCTTCCTTCCTTCTGCAGGATAGCACAGAACGGCTAAAACTACAAATTCCCAGACTCCCTGAGATCAAGCCACAGCCCACTCACTGACTCCAGGGTCTTTGGCAAATTAAGTAAACCCTGGAAACCTGTTTCTGATCTGTAAAATGGAATGATGCTTCCTCATCGGTAAGATATGAATTTAAAAAACAGTATCCAGCACATGGGATTGTTTCAAAATGTTAAATAGCTCTAATAGTGCGGCACAATAAGCACTGAATACAGGACTTATAATTAATAGCTGTTATTTCTGGTGCTGTGTGCAATCAAAGGACTATTGCAATGCATTTTTTATTTTTGGAGAGGTTTTTGCTATAGGGCACATGTGCTCACTAGAAAGACAGATAGAGACAGAGTCAAAAAGCCAGAAATCACTCCCAGGAGGGATGGTCACGCTGCAATCCTTTCTCCTCCATTCTCCTCTCCGGATTTTGGGCATGCACACACATGCACCTGGCGTGAGTTTAAGCCACTGGGTCTGGGACTCAAACCGTGGTCAACTACATGGGAGTCCAGCAACATAACCATTATGCCATTGGTCCTGCAATGCTTTTATTTTATTTATTTATTTATTTATTTATTTATTTATTTGGAGAGATTTTCACTGTAGGGCGCGTGCGCTCGCCAGACAGACAGAGAGAGACATAGAGACAGAAAGCGAGAAATCACCCCCCAGGGGGGATGGTCACGCCGCAATCCCTTCTCCTCCATTCTCCTCTCGGGATCTTGGGCACGCACGCACACACGCCCAGCGTGAGTTTTTTAAGCCACCGGGTCCAGGACACGAACCGCGGTCGGCTACGTGGGAATCCAGCGACATAGCCATTACGCTAACTGCTGGTTCCCTTTATTTATTTTTTTTGAGAGGTTTTTGCTGTAGGGCGCGTGTGCTCGCCAGGAAGACAGAGAGACAGAGAGATAGAAAGCGAGAAATCACCTCCCCCAAGGGGATGGCCACACCGCAATCCCTTCTCCTCCATTGTCCTCTTGGGATCTTGGGTACGCACGCACATGTGCCCGGCATGAGTTTAAGCCACTGGGTCCGGGACTTGAACTGTAGTCGACTACCTGGGAGTTCAGCAACATAGCCATTAGCGTAACTGCTGATTCCCCACAATGCATATTTAAAAGTTTCTTTGTTCCATGAATGAGAGAAACAGAGAAAGAGAAAGACCACACCCTTAACAGGATTTTAGTGCAACCATACGCTCCTGGTCTTAGTCAGGCCCTGGTCATGGGCATGCCTATACTCAGGGAGGTTTCTGGGGGCACACACAGAACCTTCCCTGTGGATCAGTCATAGAGAGCATCGCATTTTACCCCATGCACTACCACACACCCCTTTTTATAATGCATTTAAAAGCATTTTACAGTCTGGATCCATGGTGCTGCAGTACTGGGCTGTCAAAGGAGTCAGATTCCACATTGCAGTTGAGATCCCAGCCAAGCCACTCTGAGACATGCTGGGCAGCGGGCAAGTGCCCAACAACTGAGGGACCGGAGGACTGGAGGAAGGGGACTGTGGCATGACCAGCCCTTTGGAAGGTGCTCCTCTCTCTTTCACATGTGTCTGCTCACGTTCTGTCATGAATAAAGAATAAAATAAAACAAAAAACACTTCGCAAACTTGAAGACCCTCTGAAAAATTTATTTTCTTTCTTTTTAAAAATAACCAAGGTAGCAGCCTTTTAATTAAAACAAACTAAAAATGAATACACTGAAAAATATCTGAAAGGATGCACACCAAAATGTTACTAGTGGCTGGTTATCTTTGAATGGTGGAATAATAGGTGATTTAAAGATCATTTTAGCAAATCTGCATTTAAATTTTTTTTACAAGGGATATGAATTACCTGTGCAAAAAGAAATACATTTAAAACAAATGACAAAGAACCAAATATTAATCTATTGAATAAGATAGACACTTCTATTTGAGGATTTAGTGTGATGAGCAATTTTTTTTTTTTTTGAGAGGTTTTTGCTATAGGGTGCTTGCACGCGCCAGGAAGACAGAGAGAGACAGAGAGACAGAAAGTGAGAAATCACCCCTCAGGGGGGATGGCCACACTGCAATCCCTTCTCCTCCATTCTCCTCTTGGGATCTTGGGTACGCATGCACATGTGCCCGGCATGAGTTTAAACCACTGGGTCCGGGACTCGAACTGCAGTCGACTACATGGGAGTCCCACAACATAACCATTACAGTAACTGCTGGTCCCTGAGTAATTTTTCTTATTAAATGGTTTATACTTAGAGAAAAAAAGCAAAGGAGTCAATCCTACTAGTCTTCAATGATAGTTCAACTTAGAGCACAAAGAATGCTTTAAAAAATAAACAACCATTTGATTAGTCATAAAAACATCACAGTTTTACATTTCTTCTTTATATATATATATATATATATACCACAGATTAGTTTATTTTTAACACCTATCATGCCATGAATTCATAGAGAATAGGTTTCAGTAGCTCAGACTCCTTTCCATTGGTTCTCACAAGGTGTGCTTCTCTGGGTGGAGCAGGCTGGCGCTTTAGTTGAACCCAGGTACCTTTCTCTTTGGCTTCCTTCTTTTTCTGGTCATTTTCCTTCATATGTTTTAGGAAGCCATTTCTGCTCTTAAAATGCTTAATATGCTCAATACGCACATTAATTCTCTTGGCAAGAATCTTGCCCTTAACTTGTTTGTTCACAACAATGCCAACAGCATTCTGGGTAACATTGTAGACTCTTCCAGTTTTGCCATGGTAACATTTGTGGGCATTCCGTTTTGAACAGTACCCATTCCCTTAATGTCTACAATATCACCTTTCTTGTAGATTCGCATATATTGGATGTTACCAAAGGAACCACTTCATGTTTTCTAAAAGGCCTAAAGAACATATATTGGGTGCCTCTCCTTTTTCCCTTTGTGTTCGTCATTTTGGTGAATTACTGGAAGATGGCGGTTCTGGCCAAAAGGCCAGTTTTACATTTCTGAGGATTAAATGAAAGCAATGGTTAAAGCAAAGGCACCTAAAAATATGCTGATTCTCAAACCTACAAATGCACCCACATGTGACTACTTTATAACAAGTGGAATAATTTCACAGATCCTCTTAACAAATAGTATTTCATCCTTAAGAGAATAGTTCTTTAATCATTAGCGAAATATTGTTTAAAAATAGTGTAAGGCACTGAAATAGATGCACACATACCATGTGATCAGCATACTGAAACGTCATGCGATGTATACTGAATGAGAAAAATACAGAAAATAAATAAGAGTTTTTTCACCTGGATAGTGCATAGTAATTTAACCAATAAATCAGTGTGTATAAAATTAAAAATGTGTTTCTTTATATTAATCCTAATAATTATTTACAAGAAACTAACTTAAGGCAGTTTTAAAACAACTGCTTAGGTGAAATTGCTTGCTTTTTAAAGATTTATTTATTTAATTTTATTTGTTATTATTATTTACCTTTAATTTGACCAGAGGAAGATGAAGCGAGAAAGTGAGAAAGCAAGCCACCAGGCCCAGGACTCGACTCATGGTTGGCCATGTGGGAGTCCAGTGCCTTAACCACCATGTCACCTCATAGCCCCAGGTCAAATTATATTCTACACCGAGAACCAGCAGTTAGCATATTGGCTATGTCACTGGACTCCCACGTAGTCGACTGCGGTTCGCGTCCCAGACCCCCCGGCTTAAAACTCACGCCGGGCACGTGTGTGTGCATGCCCAAGATCCTGACAGGAGAATGGAGGAGAAGGGATTGCGGCGTGACCATCCCCTCTGGGGGGGGTGATTTCTCGCTTTCTGTCTCTATGTCTCTGTCTGTCTGGCGAGTGCATGTGCCCTATAGCAAAAACCTCTCCCCCCCCCAAAAAAAAATTATATTCTACACCTAAGATGCTGGCTTATTTTAGCATTTTCTATCCCATGATAAATTCAACTTAGGTTTTCTAAAGTCAACCTGTTTTAAATATTCTACACCTTTAGCTAACAACTTTACAATGTCAAAAGTTTCAGGTAAAAAGCTTTATCTATCATTCTCATTTTATGAAACCTTTGAGACTACTATTCACGTTAATGGAAGCTTCCACAGACACAATATTGGAGGTTACTGCTCCATAACAGATCTTCCTCTCTGGGAGCCTCTCACCGGAATATATTCTATGTGTGTACACAAAAGAACCTCCAATGCATCTTCTGGTTAAATAACGGTAAACTAGAAAATCCACGAAGGAGGCTTTCCTGTGGGTACATAAGAAATATTTTGTATGAGACAGAAATATATGGAGAATCAAATTTGATTAAAATCATGCAAATGAAAGTGCCCCAGGATAGGCTTATATGAAGCGTTTCCTTACCGATTGATGAACATACATTAACAACCATCATACGTTATTTTCTATATCTAAAAGATAAGTTCATTGATATTACCATCTCTTCCTTTTTATTAAAAAGAGAATTATTGGGACCAGCCGTTGGCATAATGGCTATGTCGCTGGACTCTCATGTAGTCTACCATGGTTCAAGTCCTGGACCTGGTAGCTTAAACTCATGTCAGGCACATGGCAAGCGCACATGCCCTATAGCAAAAACCTCTCAAAAAAACAAAAAGAATTACTAAATTTAATTAATAATTAATTAATTAATTAATTAAAATTTGACCAGAGAGGGACAGAGAGAAATAAAGTGAGAAGGCAAGCCACCAGGTCTGGGACTTGAACTATAGTCAGCCATATGGGAGTCCAGTGTCCTTAATCACCATGCTACCTGCCCCCCCCTTTTTAAATAAGAATGATATTAAAGGAAAAGTTCTAATTCTGCTATGTAAACATTACTGACAGGGCCGACAAGTGGTGTGGCGGTTAAAGGCGCTGGACTCCCACTGGCCAACCATGGGTCGAGTCCTCAACATGATGACTTCCTTTCTCACTACCCATCCCGCCGCCACCATCAAATTGGGAAATACTTATAATAATAAATAAAGTTAAGGGGACACTCCCACATGGCCAATCACAGTCGAGTCCCAGACCTGGTGGCTTGCTTTCTCACTCTCTCTCTCTCTGTCTTGTTAAATTAAAAAAAAAAAAAAAAAAAAAAAGAATAAAATTAAAAAAAAGTTAAAATAAAATAATTCTAAAATAAAATTCTGACAACAAACACTTATTTTCTATGTCTCTGATCAATACTGAGAGTGAAGTACAAAGGGAAAAGGGTCTGTCCTTTGTCCTCCCTCACTGCCTAAAAAAAGATCCCTGTCACCTAAAGGTTGACAGCTAGGAAAGGAAAGGAAACACTCTTAAAACAGACTGCAAACATGTTAAGTTTTATAAGCCAGATCACCTGGTTATGGACATAGTTCCCTTTTGTTATTCCTAAGACTTTAGTAAAAAAACCTCATTTAAATGTTTCAGACTGGCCTCAGCCATGCTATGAGACACCAGAGCATAGGTTTATGTCATGCTTAGTTCAATGTTAAAGGGGAACGTCCTCTCTGAGAGCAAAGTGAGAGGACCACGATAAAACTTACACGGTCTTGGGACCAGCAGTTGGTGTAATAGCTTTGTCACTAGACTCCCATGTAGACAACCGTGGTTCGAATCCCGTTCTCTCTGTCTTTCTGGTGAGTGCATGTGCCTTATAACAAAAACCTCTCAAAATAACAAATGAACAAACAAAACTTACAAGGTCTCTCAGTGGAGTCTTCCACTGTCCGAGGTAAAGCATGCAGGGTTTATTTTCTCAAGGTGGAAACTTAGTGCAGAATTTCCTGCAAAGCTTCAGTTCCACCACATACCTTAGAATCTCTGGACAATAAAAGTGCAGAGATCTGGGACTCTCCCCAGATACTATGAATCAGAATGTTTGGAGTATGTGGCAGGAATAGATATGCTTAAGAATCATTGCAAAACATTGCCTTATAAGATTGGTTCTCAGGACCAGTAGTTGGCATAATGGCTATATCTCTGGATTCCCATGTAGTAGACCACAGTTTGAGTCCCGGACCCGGTGGCTTAAACTCATGCCGGGTGTGTGTGCATGCGTGCCCAAGATCCCGAGAGGAGAATGGATGAGAAGGGGCTATGGCATGGTCATCCCGCCAGGGGGTGACTTCTCACTTTCTGTCTCTCTCTCTCTCTGTCTTTCTGGCAAGCGCATGCACCCTATATAGCAAAAACCTCTCCAAAAAAAAGTGGATTGGTTCTCAAAGTGTGGTTGAGGGACCCCAGGGTGTGAGAAACTCAGGGCTTAAAGATAGGGTGTCACGAAGGATTGAGAAGAGATGAGGAAAAGGTTAAAGCAGGAGGCTAAAGCTCTCTTAGAGCAGAAGCAAAACTGCCAGAGCAGAGCCCGTTTATTCCAAATTAAATCAGAGAAGCGGTGGGTGAGTTTATCTATAGAGAACAGCGTACAACATACACGACACTCTTTGGAGGCTGTATTCCTGGTACAAGGTCGATAGCTATCATTAACTTAGTAGCTAGATAATATCTTGGCTTGTGGAATGGCGTCCAATGTCTTGAGACATAGCCCATGCCTGGAGCGTCATCAGTTGACCCTGCAGACCCTGTGGGTTTTTGTTCAGGAATGGGGTTGCTTTCAACTCCTTCCTGCATTCTTCTCTTCTGGCTTATCTCTCAGGCCTGGGCGGGTTTGTGTCTCCAACATTTTCCCCTTTTTGGTTACAATGAATCTTATGTACCATTACTGTGTAGAAGGCCTCTCGTTGGGCTACAGGAGCTGAGGCTGGTCATCCACGTTGCCAGACTATACATAAAAGAACAAAAGAATAAAGTACCAGAATTAATAAAGTTGAAGAAGAGGATCCAAAAATTTTGAACTATTTTAAAGGACTTAACTGACTCAATCCATCAGTAATACTCTCAAGAATGTTTTTGTTTTTAGAATGATGTATTTATTTAATTCCATTTGTTATTTTTATTTATTTATTTATTTATTTATTTGGAGAGGTTTTTGCTATAGGGCGCGTGTGTGCGCCAGAAAGTCAGAGAGACATAGAGACAGAAAGTGAGAAATCACCCCTTTGGGGGATGGTCACGCCGTAATCCCTTCTCCTCCATTTTCCTCTCAGGATCTTGGGCATGCATGCACATGTGCCCGGCGTAAGTTTAACCCATCGCGTCTGGGACTGGGACCTGAACCATGGTCGACTACATGGGAGTCCAGCAGCATAGCCATTATGCTAACTGCTGGTCCCTCCATTTGTTATTATAGTGATTGTAATAATAATTATTATTTTAATCTGACCAGAGAGACAGAGAGAGAGAGAAAGGACAAAGCGAGAAAGTAAGCTGCCAGGTCTGGGACTCAAATCACCATAGGTCATGTGGGAATCCAGCGCCCTTAATCACCACATCGTCTGCTGGTCCTACTCTTGAGAATCTGAGAGTCAGAAAGTTGTTGTAAATTGTCTTTATTTTATTTATTTATTTTTTTGGAGAGGTTTTTGCTATAGGGTGCATGCGCTCGCCAGACAGAGAGAGACAGAGAGACAGAAAGCGAGAAATCACCCCCCAGGGGAGATGGCCATGCCGCAATCCCTTCTCCTCCATTCTCCTCTTGGGATCTTGGGCACGCAGGCACACGCGCCCGGCGTGAGTTTTAAGCCACCTGGTCCGGGACCCGACCCGCGATCGACTACATGGGAGTCCAGCGACATAGCCATTATGCTAACTGCTGGTTCCCTTGTCTTTAAAATATTATAAATTCATAGTGTAATGCTTGAATATCTAAGGTTAAATTACTCTGGCCTAACTAACACGTGTTGTTGAATATTAGTCTAAGGAAAATGACTACAGTTATAATGTAAAGGGGTTATACAAAAGGAAAAAACACTCCAATCACTCCAATGACTTTTTTTTTTTTTTTTTTTGAGAGGATTTTGCCTGCAGAAAGACAGAGAGAGATAGAAAGCGAGAAATCACTCCCCAGGGCTAATTGTTTTTGTAAGCTAACAAGTTGATCTCCTAACAAAACTACTGCTTGTTAGAGATCTGCAGCTTCAGAGGCAAGATGGCTATCAATCAATTGCTGGGTGGTCCACAGCTGGTTGGAGTTCTCTTGCCATTTCTGAACAAGTACGGTGGTCTGGCTTGTTTGATGCAGTGTGACACCAGCTGGAGCAGCTCTAGCAGTAACAGCAATGTGTTCCATAGTGGTAGCAATTAAGAGTCCAATAAATTGCTTAGTCCATTTGAGGTATTTGACTTCTTTAGGACGTTCCTCTCAAGGGAATGTTGCCATGGGTGGTGTACCTGCACTTCCAGCCAGATTCCCGTTCAAGTTTTTCAAACATAAATGCTTTCCTATGATCGATGAAATGAAATAGAAGAATTAAGACATGTGTAAAGAGTGCAATTAGAATAGGATTCTAGCGATAAAAATTCATCCCAAATAATAGGACTTTTAAAAGAAGGTAAGGCAGTCTGATAAAAGCTTGAACAAAATGAGTATCATTAAGCATAACTTTAAGATCACAGTGATTACCTGTGGTATTTTTATGGCATGTGACTGTCCAAGCATAAAGAGGGTGGAGGGCAATGATAAGTTTCCAGATATGTTCCAAAAGGTAAATGAGGGCTTGGGGGAGACCATTCCTCCATCATGCCGCACAGCAGTGCCATTAGCTGAGGTTCTGAGAGACTGGGAGCGAGCATCCCATCTCAGATTGTGTAGAGAAGAATTTTTTTTTTTTTTTTGAGAGGTTTTTGCTATAGGGTGCATGCGCTTGCCAGAAAGAGAGAAACAGAGAGACAGCAAGAGAAATCTCCCCCTGGGGGGATGACCATGCCACAATCCCTTCTCCTTCTCCTCTGTTCTCCTCTTGGGATCTTGGACATGCACACACAGGCGCCCGGCGTGAGTTTTAAGCCACAAGTTTCCGGATGCGAACCACGGACAACTACTACATGGGAGTCCAGCGACATAGCCATTAAGTTAACTGCTGGTTCCCACCCCTTCTTTTTTTTTAATCCTTTCTTTTTTCTTTTCTTTCTTTCTTTTTTTTTTTTTTTTTAAAGAAGTTTTAGAACTTAACCCTTAGATGTTTACTTCTGACCTCAGGCTTTGTTAGGAAAAAAGACAGTTTTTAAATGACCTTGAATATTCTTTGCAAGCAGAAAGGATCTGCAGAACTGAGAACGCCTGACATTTTAACCCCATAATTGCAGGTCTTGACTTGTTTTGGTTTAGTATCCTCCACAGAATCCTGAAGGTCGAGTTACTCCAACTCAGAAATCCTTTCTGTCCCTCGGACACTTGAAAGATTTTCTTTTACTTCTTAAAGTCCATCTACCTTCAAGTTCCTGTTCCGGGGCCAGATGTGAGAAACTCAGTGCTTGAAGATGGGGTGTCGTGAAGGATTGAGAAGAGACGAAGAAAAAGTTAAAGGAGGGGGCTAAAGCTCTCTTGGAGCAGAAGCAAAACTGCACCAGAGCAGAGCCCGTTTATTCCAAATTAAATCAGAGAAGCGGTGGGTGAGTTTAGCTGTAGAGAATAGTGGACAACATACACGACACTCTTTGGAGGCTGTATTCCTGGTACAAGAGTGATAGCTATCATTAACTTAGTAGCTAGATAATATCTTGGCTTGTGGGATGGCGTCCAATGTCTTGAGACATAGCCCATGCCTGGAGCGTCATCAGTTGACCCTGCAGACCCTGTGGGTTTTTGTTCAGGAATGGGGTTGCTTTCAACTCCCTCCTGCATTCTTCCCTGCTGGCTTATCTCTTAGGTCTGGGCTGGTTTCTTCAACACCAGGGGATTCCCAAGACCCATTCAAAAGAACTGTAATGTCAAAACTTTTTTCACGATCGTATTAAGGCATAATTTGCTTCCTTTTCGCTTTCACATGAGTATACAGTATTGTTTTCCAGAGGGCATGTTATGTGTAATATTACAACAGATTCACTGTAAGGAGAGATGTCTTCCTTGAGTCAAACAGCAGGGATATCTTGCAAAAAATGGAATGCAGTGCCAGTTTTCTCACTAAAACTTTTTGTTTGAAAGGTATCACATTTTAAATTTCTTTTTTATTTATTAATTTATTAATTTTAATTTGACCAGAAAGAGACACAGGGAGAGAGGGAAAGTGAGAAAACAAGCCACCAGGTCCAGGACTCAAACTGTGGTTGATTATGTGGGAGTGTCCAGCATCTTAACCACCATAACACCTGCTGGCCCCCCAAATTATCATTTTTAGATGAGTAACTATTTAAAAACTTTTAGCATTGAATATATTATTCACATAGCCACAATCCACATAAACAAAAGGTCTCGAAGCCAAAGGGCCCGAGAACTGGTGTTTTGTAGCGTACATCCAGCAGCCTGTGAACATCACGACTGTTATGGGCCACGTGGTTCTCTGGCACATTCAATTTATACTGCGCTTTTAATCTGATTCCATAAATCACTTGCAATTAAACTCTGTAAAACTTATTTTGAGGCAAGGGAATTTAATCTGACAGTGAAATCTGAAAACTAACTGGGTTTAGTTTAAAGTGTAAGATACAAAGTATTTTTATCTCGGGGACACACCAGAATGTAACAAATAATCATTGAATGTATACTCAAGTTGACTCCGATATATGAAACAGAAAACCCTTTATGTGATTCCTTTTAAAAATATTCACTAGTTTGTGATGTGACAACATGGGCATTAGATTTTAAATGGATGGGGGCAAATGAATTGCTAATCTCAAATGTTAAATTTTATTCGTAAATATATCTTGGATATTGTTGCTAAAGTAATACATAAATATGTTTTTTGTGGTTATAGAATGAAATTGAGAATACTCTCCGGTTTAGGTTTGATGAAAACAGGTCTTTCCAGTCTTTTGATTGTATCTAAGTTATAATTATTGATGCTTTTAAACTGCCATATATGATTTTTAAAAATAATGATTTAATTTTATTTTATTCATTGTCATTATTTTTATTTTTATTTTTATTTTTATTTTTATTTTTATCTTTTGAAGTTCATCAGAAAGAGAGAAGGAAAGTGAGAAAGGAAGCTGCCAGGTCTGGGACTCAAACTGTGGTCAGCTATGTGGAAATCTAGCTGCCCTAACCACGGCACTACCTGCCAACCCCCTCCATATATAATTTTTTTTTTTTGGAGAGGTTTTTCTATAGGGTGCATGTGCTTACCAGAAAGACAGAGAGAGACAGAGAGACAGAAAGCAAGAAACTGCCCCCCAGGGAGGATGGCCATACTGCAATCCCTTTTCCTCCATTCTCCTCTTGGGATCTTGGGCACACATGCACATGCACCTGGCATGAATTTAAGCCACCAGGTCTGGGACTCAGACCTGTGGTTGACTACATGGGAGTCCAGCAACATAGCCATTACGCCAACTGGTGGTCTCAGATATTTTTTGATGAAATCTTTGACATGGCTTACCCTATGAGAAGTGTTAAATTTCTGGACAATCGTTTTCCCATTGGCTAACCAAATCTGTTCACTAGTGATGGGTTCCAGGTTATTTAGTGGAATGGCAGACACATTCTTTTTATTTTCAACCTCAATACTTTTTGCTTTTGAAACCATTTTTGGTGTGGTACTTCCTTGTCCTGAGAAGGGCTGGAACACAGGCTTTGTAGATATACATACTTCAGTTTTCTTATCTTCAACCTTAACATCCACCTCCTCTTTATCAAAAATTCCCTGTACTTCAGAGGGTAATTCCCCCTTTCTGATAGAGTTCAGAAATTGCTGACTTGCACCCTCAGAGTAACTTCTGAAATCATCATTGACCGTGAATTCATTTTCCCATAATTTTATACTTACGTCCACTGTTTTTTCTGTTCTGTGGGGGACAAGCATTTGGCACTAACCTTCTGTGCTCCCTCAAAAAGACTATCAACAAAAAGGCCACAGTTCATTTGTCAATTATCACTAAGAGGCTATCAGATCTTGCTTCACAAACTCATTCTTCTTTTCTTTTTTTTGGGAGAGGTTTTTGCTATTGGGCGTGTGTGCTCTCCAGAAAGACAGAGAGACAGAAAGTGAGAAATCACCCCCCAGAGGGGATGGCCATGCCACAATCCCTTCTCCTCCATTCTCCTCTCGGGATCTTGGGCATGCACACACATGTGCCTGGTGTGAGTTAAAGCCATCGAGTCCGGGACTCAAATTGGCTACATGGGAGTCCAGCAACATAGCCATTACGCCCACTGATGGTCCCTTCTTTCTTTTTTGAGTTTTTTTTTTTCTTTTTTGCCTTAGGCCACATGTGCTTGCTGACAAAAAAGAGAGACAGAGAGGCAGAGAGACACAGAGAGAGAAAGTGAGAAATCGACCCTTGGGGGCATGGCTACACGGCAATCCCTTCTCCTCCATTCTCCTCCCGGGATCTTAGGAATATATGCACACGAACTCATTGTGATTTTCAAATCTCTGGGGCTGGGACTTGAACTGTGGTCAGTCATGTGGGAGCCCAGTGATGTGACTGCTGTGCCATCTGCTAGCCCCTAAAGGTGGAATTTATTTTCACATCAAAGTCCAGAGATTTCAGAGATTGGAACAGACCATGAGTAGACGTTAGACTGATTGTTGGCTCCCAGACCCAAACCCTTGTGTTTTTTTTTTAGAAATTTTTGCTATAGGGCGTGTGTGTTTGCCAGAGATACAGAAAAAAAGAAACCAAGAAATCACCCTGCAAGGGGGATGGCCATGCCACAATCCCTTCTCCTCCACTCTCCTCTCAGGATTTGAGCACACACGCACATGCACTCAATGTGAGTTTTAAGCTGCCAGGTCCAGGATGCAAACCATAGTCGACTAGGTGGGAGTCCAGCCATGTAACCATCACGCCGTCTGCTGGTCCCAAACCCTTGTCCTTTAAGGCTTACCTTCTGAAGGTGAGTTCTAGTGACTAGGGGGACACCTTTTTGGGGGAGATAGTCCTGGGAGTAAGTGTGGTTGCAGAGAACCCTTTGGGGTCCTCGGAGGAGCAGCACTGGGGCAGAACAGGCAGCCACACTCAGCTGTCCCCTGGATTAGCCCTTGAGTGAACACATCCTGGGTTACTACAATGGAAAAGGGCCAGAGGCCAGGCGGGGTGCAGCAGTGAAATGTGACCACGTGGGGGAAGTTCCTGATTCATGTCCACACCTCCCTGATCACCAGGGCACACACTTCCCAGTGAGCCGGGGCTGGCTGAGGCTGGGGTTGGACTGGGACGACAAGGACCTCTTAGGGATGATGCCCCCCACTCTCCCACCTCCCCCC
>NW_006159534.1:4903483-4912878 GCF_000334495.1 Tupaia belangeri chinensis | reverse complement strand
TTTTTTGGTAGAAACAACTTTATAAATAGATTCTTACACAAGAATCTAAACATATTCAAGAAAAACATATGCAGAGTACCCAAATTACCAGAAAGGATAGACCCCAGCCCTTCTTTTTTGCTCTGGGAAAAAAGAACAGAAAAGAGGAAAAGTGATTCCTTCTTATTCTTTTTGTTAGTTTTTTGCCATAGAGCATGTGCACTCACAGGAAAGAGACAGAGAAAGAGAGAGGGAAAGTGAGAAATCACCCCTTGCAGGGGAGATGACCACATCACAATCCCCTCTCCTCCCCTCTCCTCTCGGGATTTTGGATATGCATGCACGCACGTGTGCACACATGCACACGCACATGTGCCTGGCGTGATTTTCAAGACACTGGGTCTGGGACTCGAACCATGGTCATTCATATGGAAGGCCAGCATCTTAACCACCACACCACCTGCCGGCCCCTCCTTCTTGTTCTTAATTGTGACCACATATGTGGTCAGTTTTTCAAGCAGAGTTTGTATTCCTTTGTTAGGATTTTTGTTTCTTTCCAATGTGGGAATCAGGCTTTTCAGCCCAGCTTTGACTTGTTTGCAACTTCCTGGTTAGGACTTTGGAGAAGGCAAGAAAGAATAATGGCACCTCGGTTTACACTAGCCCGGGACTTCAGGTTCTTCATACCCACATGCTCTACAAGTGTTTTTGCAAAACAACCTCCTCTTCCATCTTTTTATCTTGTTCTATTAACCCCTTCAGTACTAGATGTCCTGCAGGACGTAAAGCAACATGAAGCTCTCTGTCCCTGTCTCCGTCCCTGCTGCTGCCAAGCAGGTGAAGACATTCATGGCAGGCTGGCTGTTGCTGTTGGCAGATCCTAGAACGTCGGCCGCCAACACACAGGCAGGCTTAACTAGTACCATGTCTTGGGTATGTCCTTGCAGGTAGCTTAGCAAAGCTGGGAAATGGATTCTCACAGCTTGCGTCGGCGGGTGTCTATGTCTTTCTTTCTTTCTCCCCCCACCCCCAGAGGTTTTTGCTATAGGGCGCAGTGCACTCACCAGACAGACAGAGAGAGACAGAGAGACAGAAAGCGAGAAATCACCCCCCAGGGGGGATGGTCACGCCGCAATCCCTTCTCCTCCATTCTCCTGCCCGGCATTGAGTTTTAAGCCACCGGGTCCGGGACGCGAACCACGGTCGACTACGTGAGAGTCCAGCGATATAGCCGTTAAGCTAACTGCTGGTTCCCCTGTGTCTTTCTTACTGTGTGCATTTCCCTCTCCTTTCTGTAGAACTTCAGTGGTTTCTCGGACAGTATGTGCAGGATCTCTGGGGCTTAGTAGATTTAACAGGACCTTCCTTTCGTATTTGTCATTTGCTTATGTTAGGTAAAGAACTGATCATTTCTGATATGATTATCTGCTTCACAAGCTTAGTATCATCAATACAGTCGAACGACGCCAGTAAAACCAAATGGGAGTACTGGCCATTAGCCACCGTCTCTATGTAAGTCTTCCTTGTTTTCACAATGACTTTCCTGTCCTTGGGCGTACCATGCCGCAGGCAGTGCATGGGCTCTCTGGCGCCATCGTGTGTGTGTGCCAGGTATATCACTGCTTCACGGATGGCTTCAGTCAGTTCTGATCTGAGTTTTGGGGGTGAAGAAGTAAAAAAGTCCAAAAATCACTTATGTACCAATGAGTGCTTAATCACAGCTTCTTCTGGGCCATTGGAGTTAGAATCAGCTTCATTTCATCCATAATGAGTTCTAATTTTTCAGGCTTTGCTTTTAACGCGTTGTCCAGAGTTGGGTGAGCTGCCGACTTGTAAAACTGAATCGTGTCCCCGCAGAGCTCCTCTGTCAGCACGTTTCTCTGTGCCAGGATGGCTTTGTCATTATAGGCATACTTCACGATGGCCGATGCTTCTGAGTGTCACACCATCTTCCACAAGTGGCCTTTAAAGCTTCCGATTATCTCTGCCATCTGTGGTTTACTTCCATACGTGAGAAATTTCTTAACAATATTTCTGGAGTATTTGGCTTTACTTAATTCAACCAAATCACTTTGCAATTCTTTGGAAGCCTGTTTTCTCTGTTCTTCATGACCATACTGAATGTAACACTGGATTACCCGAGTTGAACCATGTGCAAATGCAATGGTTTTAATTTTTCCTTGAATCTATTTCTGTAAGTCACCCATCAACTTTACTGTTTTTTCTTTGTCACAGTCTTTCCTTCTTAAAACCTCCCAGATCTGCTTGGCACGAGCGACAATGTCATAGTTGGTTTCATCACTAAGTTTCCTGCTCTGCTTCAGTTCTTTCTTCTTTTTGAAATCATCCCATTTGAGTTTCTTGGCCACTAAGTTGTCACTTTGACTGGCCTACTGGAATTTTCTCTTCTTGTTGAATCTATTTGCTTGTTGGAATTTGTTCTTAGGTGCTCTGTCCCCTTGTTGCTAATTCTTTTTTTTTTTTTTTTTTGAGAGGTTTTTGCTAGAGGGCGCGTGTGCTTGCCAGACAGACAGAGACAGAGAGACAGAAAGCAAGAAATCACCCCCCAGGGGGGATGGTCACGCCGCAATCCCTTCTCCTCTCAGGATCTTGGGCACGCACGCACACGCACCCAGCATGAGTTTAAGCCACTGGGTCTGGGATGCGAACTGCGGTCGACTGCGTGGGAGTCCAGTGACATAGCCATTACGCTAACTGCTGGTCCCCGTTATTATTTTTTTTAAATGATTTTATTTAACTTTTTAATTTATCATTATTATTTGTTTTAATTGGACCAGAGAAAGACAGACAGAGAAAGTGAGAAAGCAAGCTGCCGGGTCTGGGACTCGAACCTCAGCCAGCCATGTGGGAGTCCAGTGTCTTTAACCACCACATCACCCGCTGGCCCCCACAACTGCAGATTTTAAATAGCATGGAGTTTTGTGCTGTCCCTCTTTTGGTGGAGTTAGTTTATAGCATTAACCTCCTACAGTTCCTCAGAAGCCCCACATCCTTGTCAAGGTCAGGACTTTTACTTGTGTTCAAGATGCTTTTCACGCGCTAGCGTCTAAGAGGGATATCCCTCAGCCCCTCCCAGTCTGGGTGACATTTTCCTCTTCACATCAAGGGCAGTCCCTTCTGATCAAACGGCTCACATGTGAGTGGTCCCTCTGTTCCGTCCCATGCGACACACAGTGCCTGCACTCCGTAATTAGTTGAAATGATTGGGAACGTGAATGGATGCTGATAACTGGGAGCAGCGTGCTGGCTCTGCACACTGAGAGGAGAAGGCTGCTCCCCATTGACTGTTGTCAATGCCAAGTTGGATGGTGTCATGCAGAGTGGGACAATGGGCTCACCCAGGACACAGGACTGGATGAAGAGGACTATCGTGCCTTTTTTTTTGGAGAGAGAACTTTTGCTATAGGGTGTATGTGCTTGCTGGAGAGACAGACAGAGACAGAGAGGCAGAAAGCGAGAAACCACTCCCTGAGGGGATGGTCATGCTGCAATTACTTTTTCTCCATTCTCTTTTTGGGATTTTGGGCATGCATCACACATGCCTGATGTGAGATTTTTTTTGGGGGGTGGGGGAGAGGTTTTTTTTTTTTTTTTTTTTTTTAGAGCTTTTAGCTATAGAGTGTGTGTGTGTGCTCACTGGAAAGACAGAAAGAGACAGAGAGACAGAAAGAGAGAAATCACCCCCCAAGGGGGATGGCCACATGGCAATCTCTTCTCCTCCATTCTCCTCTCGGGATCTCGGGCACACACACACACGCGCCTGGAGTGAGTTTAAGCCACTGGGTCCAGGACTCGAACCGTGGTTGACTAAATGGAAGTCCAGCAACATAGCCATTACACCAAGTGCTGGTTCCCTGGTGTGAGTTTTAAGCCTCCAGGTCCAGGACTTGAACTGAGGTCGACTATGTGGGAGTACTGGGATGTAACCATTATGCCATTTGCTGGTTCCCTATCACGCCTTTTTAAGAACAAGTAGGGAGGGATTCCCCACAGGGACTGAATCTGGGGAGCGTTGTTTGCCTTGTCACTGACTTCACAACCCCCCTTTCCTGACTTATGTCTAGACTGATGTGGCCAATGGGTAATACGCACTCTTTTGTCACCACCTAGTGACGGGGAATCTTTGAAAGACTGGGCTTAATTTGACTATCAGCAAGGGGAACTACGAGAGTGCCATAGGTCATGGGCAGAAGAGGTTAGTAACACTCATTTTGCTTGCCAGGGCTTCTTCGACAACATTTAAATAATCACAAAGTCAAACTTCCTTTTTTAAAAAAAAGAATTATTTTATCTAACTTTATATATTTTATTTTGACTAGAGAGGGACAGAGTGAGAAAGAGAGAGAGAAAGAAAGAGAAAGAGAGTGAGAATAGAACCAAGGTCAGCCATGTGGGAGTCCAGCGCTCTTAACCACCAGGCCACTTGTCAGCCCCAAATAATTATTTCCTTAATTTTATTTATTCATTCATTTATTTTAATTGGACCAAAGAGAGATACAGAGGAAACATGAGAAAGCAAGCCACCAGGTCCAAGACTTGAACTGTGGTCAGCCATGTGGGAGTCCAGCACCTTAACCACCATGTCACCTGCTGGCCCCCTCCTTTTTTACATTTTTAAAAAAATTTCTTTCACAAGAGTGCAAGTGAGAAACAGAGAGAGAGAAAGACCCCTAACAGGGTCCTGACATCATGATCTACCCCTTGGCCTTCAGGCAGCCCTGGGTCATGGGCACGCATGTGCCTGGCATAGTCAGGGAGGTCCCCAGAAGAAAACTAGAAAGTTTTCATGTGACTCAGTCTCACAGAGCATCACGTGTTATTGCTGAGCCACGATCTGGCCCCTAAAATTTCCTTTTGAGGGGTGTTCGGCCTACGTTAGCTATTGCCTGCATTAGCATTAGGCCTTTGATACCGGGTCGTTAGAAAAATCGTGATGCATTTTTGCATAGAAAACCAGAAAAAGTACTGTCATGACTTTTCCCACGACCCAATATTATACAAGGTACTCAGCAATTTCAAAGAGTAACAAACTTGTCTTCTAAAAGCCTCCCAAAGTTCAATAGCACTCACGTTATAAATGAGGTGAAAACCTACCACTAGGTGGCACTCTATCAGCAGAAATTGCTTTCTCTTAGGAATCTTCTTCCAGAACGAAAATTTATGAGAATATCAGCAATTAATAAAAGCATTAGATAATTGTTTCCTGTTCCCGTTCTCTGTTGCCTTCCTCCAAAAGTCTATGCAATCTACATCTTCAATCTGTAACATTCTTCTTCAACTGCTATTTCTCGTTAATAGCAAAATCATGAAAAAAATGATTCATAGAAACAGAAATAAAACAGAAAATTTGTTTTTTTTTTCCCTCTCAAGTATTGTTTTCTGGTTTTGAAGATAAAGATGACTGTAAGAACAACAAATGCAGTGGTCTTGATCTCCTTTGGCATCTGAGGTGAAGAAAGAGTATACTTTAGCTCTTTCATGAAGAACTTCACTTTATGTTCCTTTTGAATGAAGAAAAAACTTTCTTGAAAGGATTTGGTGAAGTAAGTCAAACGTGAAATTTAATTTGCTTCCATTCAAGACCAGGTTTTTGTTTTTGTTTCAATTGTCTTAGGGCATGTGCACTCACCAGAAAGACAGAGAGGGAGAGGGGGGAAAGTGAGAAGGCACCCTCTAGGGGAGATGGTCATGCCACAATCCCTCTTGGGATTTTGGGCAAGCACCTACAAATGTCTGGTGTGTTTTTCTTTCTCTCTCTTTCTCTCTCTTTTAGCCCATATGGCTTGTGTGCTTACCAGAGAGAAATAGGAGAGAAAGAGAGAAAGTGAGAAATAATTCCCTAGGTGGGATGGTCATGCCACAATCTATTCTCCTCTTGGGATTTTGAGGACTCACACACACTCACATGCCTGCTGTGGTATTCTTTTTTCTTTCTCTTTCTTTTTTTGTAATAGAGTACATGTTCTCACCAGAGAGAGACAGAGAGACAGAAAATGACAAATTACCCCCTCATGGGAAATAGCCATGCCATAATCCCTTCTCCTCTACTCTTCTCTCAAGATTTTGGGCATGCATACACATGTGCCTGGTGTGATTTTGAAAGTACTGGGTCCAGAACTCGAACCACAATGTCAAACATGTGGGATCCAGCACATAAACCACCATACCATCTGCTGAGCCCATTTGAGAAGACTGGTTTGATTCTGCATAACAGCTGAATTTGGATGCTAATAGTCTGGGCTCCAGAAGGCTCAGATCTCTCCTGGGTAATTTTTTTTTTTTAATTGCCAGAGGATGCATGTGCTGTCCAGAGAGCGCATGTGCTGTCCAGAGAGAGACAGAATGATAGAGAGGAAGAGAGCAACCCCAATGGGACGTGGTCATGCCACAATCTCTTTTCCCCATTCCTCCACATACTCCATGTGCTCCTTTTGGGCACATACTTACATGTGCCTGTGTTTTTCAAGCTTCTGGGGCTGGAATTTGAGCTGCAGTCAGCCATGTGGGATTCAGCTGCCTTAGTCACTAGACTACCAGATGGCTCCTCCTATGCATATTTAGTTGATCTTACGCCTCAGGGCCCTGTTTGCCTGGACTAGTACAGCAAGTTCCGGCTTTCAGTCATTCACACTGTCCCAAGCTCATCTGGGTCTAATGGAATGCTCCCAGAGATTACTCCAAATCCTCACTCTTTATTCTTGTGCTCCATGTCTAAGGGGAGGTGTCTTGGCTGTAGTGTAAGTTATGTTATCTCTGAAAAAACAATCACAACAACATACAATCCAGACATGATCCTGCATGTAAAAGTGGACCAAGTAGGGGCTGCCAGGTGGTGTGGTAGTTAAGGCATTGGACTCCCACATGGCTGACTGCAGTTCGAGTCCCAGACCTGGAGGCTTGCTTTCTCACCCCCCAACTCTGTCCCTCTCTGGTCAAATTAAAATACATACATACATAAATAAAGTTAAACAAAATAATTTTTTTGAGAGAGAAATTTTTGCTACAGGGCACATGTGCTCACCGAAGAGACAGAGGGAGAGAGTCAGAAAGTGAGAAAACACCCCCCAAGGTGGTGATCATGTGTAATCACTTCTCCTCCATTCTCCTCTTGGGATTTTGGGTGCCTGCCATGAGTTTTAAGTTGCAGGGTCCGAGATTTGGACCAGTTGACCATGTGGGAGTCCAGCAATGTAACAATTCCACCATCTGCTGATCCCAATAAAGTAATTTTTTAAAAAAGAATTATCTTATTTAACTTTATTTATTTATTTTAATTTGACCAGTGAGGGACAGAGAGAGAGAGAAGGAAAGTGAGAAAGGAAGCCGCCAGGTCTAGGACTTGAACCACAGTTGGCCATGTGGGAGCATCCTCAACCACCATGCCACCTGCTGGTCCCCTGATAAAATAACTCTTTTAAAAAAAAGGTGGACCAAGGAGACACACACACACGATAAAGATGAAAAGCAGTATTCAAATTTTCCATTTGTATAAAAAAGAAAATAAAAAGAGGTATGTGGAGGGATATACCTGTGTATGCATAAGTATTTCTAGAAGGATAACAGTGGTGTTAAAACATTTGAGGCTTAGCCTGGAGGTGCAGTCAGTTGCACGCTGAACTGCAATGCTGGAAGCCATAAGGCCAACAGATTCAGATCCCCAGGTTAACTTGGAAACGCGTTGGGCATGTGCATGTGTGTGCTCAAGATCGTGACGAGTCGGGTGACTGGGAGAAAATGATTGCAGTATGATGAGACCCAGTTGGGGGTGTTCTCTTTCTCTTTCTTGTACCCAAAAATGAAGTCAATACACTGAAGAAAAAATTCAACACTGGTTCTAATTCTGAAGTATTTTAATCACATGTATAGGCTTATAATGGTGCATTGCCGGCTTCTGCCAACCATGTCTTTGGGTGAGGGAACTGAGGGTGGGAATGACTTATTTTTCAGTAGATAGAATTTCATTTTGTTTAGCTCAGTGGATAAATCTTATATTTTCTCTTTTATTTATTCATACATATTGCTTGAGGGTGTGTACGTTTGCTGGAAAGAGAAACAGAGACAGAGAAGAGGGAAGGGGAGTAGGCATTCTCTCTCTCCCCTCCCCTGGGATGTGGTCATGTTACAATCCCTCTTCCTCTGTTTCTCCATTCTGTTGGGATTTGGGGCTGCCAGACTGGGACCTGAACCTTGGGAAGACTTGGAATACAGATCCCTTAACCACTATGGGGCTGGCCAAAGTCTTATTTATTTATTTTTAAGAATTAAAAAAAAATTAAATTTTTAGAATTTCAGAGAGAGGGAAAGTGAGAAAGCAAGACACCAGGTCCGGGACTTGAACCATAGTCGACCATGTGGGAGTCCAACGCACCAACCATCACGCCACCTGCTAGCCCCCTAAACCTTATTTTTAGAATCTGGTTCTGGATATTTCTGTCTAGCTATATAACTTCGGCCTGTATGTGGAAGCAGAAGCCTGGCTGAAATCCCCTCACCCATGAGTGCCTCCCCTAACCCTCAGTTGGTGTCTGAATCTCCTTTGTGTCTTATCTGGGCCTCTTGTCTCCATCTACCAGATCTCAGTCCCATAATTAACCAGTACATATCACTTTGCTTAATCTTGTGACCAGAAAACAAGCATGCTTTGTGCGTGTGTGCCCACAGCGTTTGTGTATACAGAAGCTGTTTCCTTAGGTTTCCTCTATGCACCAGAACTCAGGGGAATAGTTACTATCTCAGTAGTATTAACCCACACGTATCGGCTTGCACCCCCCACCTGCCTGGTGCACAGACACTCTGTCCAGGTCTCCCCATTATTCTGGAAGTCACTGTGGTCCCTCCAGGATGGTCCATTCTTTCCATTCTTCCATTCTGAGCTCCTGGGTGACATCCCCAGTCAGGAGGCCACTGGGGGGCAGTGTCTCATCTCAGCCAGGGCTGCTTTCTCTTGGTGCTCTCTGGGCTGACAACCACACTGTCCTCAAAGTTGTGCACAGAAGCCACTTCCCACTTCTTTTCCAATTTGTTTCCTATTTAAAAACTTTTTATTATTATTATATTTCTTATTATATTTAGAGATTTTTTTTTGCTATAGGGCATGTGCCAGGGAGACAGAGAGAGACAGAGAGATAGAAAGAGACAGAGAGACAGAAAGCAAGTAATCACCCTCTGCGGAGATGGCCACACCACAATCCCTTCTTCTCTATTCTCCTCTCAGGATTTTGGGCACGCATGCACACACACCCAGCATGAGTTTTAAGCCTCTGGGTCCAGGACTCAAACCGCACATTGACTACATGGGAGTCCAATGACATAACCGTTACACTGTCTTGCTGCCCCCTACATTTCCTTTCTTTTTTCCAGGGGGTGGTGAGGGAGAGGTTTTTTTTTTTTTTTTT
>NW_006159534.1:4900130-4902525 GCF_000334495.1 Tupaia belangeri chinensis | reverse complement strand
TATATATATATATATTTATTTCCTGTTTTTTTAATCTGTGTCCCAGAGCAGTAGGACCTTTGCCCATCATCTCACTGAGCCCCTCCCCTCTCTAGTTGCAAGTTTTCTCTCTGCAGGGCTCAGGTATGAGTCTGTGGGGCTAGGACAGGGAAATAAAGTTGAAGACAAAACGTCTTTTTCAGGTGCAGGATGGTGACGTAGTGGGAAGGCCTGATGTTCTGCCAGACAGCACATGGAAAGGCTGCTCTGCGTGTCCGGAGAGCTCTCTGAGTATGCTGGGCACGTATACCTGCATGGTTTCGGCTGGCAGGGGCTGGGAGTGGAGTGTGGCATCCAGATCCTATTGGAGATACTGTATTTCTCTTTCTCTCTCTCTCATGAAATAAATAAATAGACTTAGAACAAACAAAATGTATTTTCCTTCCTGTACTCCTATCCCTACCCCAAGGCTGCCCAATGTCCTCCTTTCTCCACCCTAAGACAGTCACAAAGCCAGCCTCCAACAGCCGCTGTATGTTAGCAGGCAGATCAGTGTCCACTGGCTCAACGGCTCCCTTAGATTTATCAGAACAAGCTGACTCTGGGTGGTGGGCACAGCTGGGCTCATGCTGGTACCCTGGCCACACACGTTCTACTCACACTTACCCTCCCACGTGGTCGCTGTCTGCGGGCAGCCTGCTTCCTTGTTAGACTGAGTGGGAGATCCTGACCGCGTGGTGCCGTTCTTTGTATCTGCAGCACGCGGTCTCCTGCCTGCAGCACGGCTGACCTTGATAAATACGGTTGAACGAATACACGAGCACGGCCAATTAGTGCGGATACTCAAAGGGACAGTCAGCCCATCTTCACCGAAGGGAAACTCGGGCGGCTCGTGTGGATGGAGAACACGGATTTTTATTTATGTATTTATGGAGAGAGGGAGACAGTGCCCCCAACAGAGTCTTGATGTTGTAATCCACTCTCAGTCTTCAGTTTGCCCTAGATCATGGGCAAGCATGTGACTGGAGGACTCAGGAAGGGAGGTCTCTGTACTTGAACCTGGAGTCCTCTCATGTGAGATTGCCTCATAGAGCATCACATTTTACTGCTGCACCACCAGAAGGCCAAAAGAGCTTTTTTTTTTCTTTTAGGTTTTTACTCTAGGACACAACACATGTGCTCACTGGAGAGAGATAGAGAGAGGAAAACTGAGGAATCACCCCCAGGGGGGATGGCCACATCTCAGTCCCTTCTCCTCCATTCTCCTCTCAGGATCTTGGGCAAGCACGTACATGCACCAGGAGTGATTTTTAAGCTACTGGGTCCGGGGCTGGAACATGGGTAATCAGCCATGTGAGAGTCTAGGACCTTAACTGCCACCTGCGGGCCCCACCAAAAACTATTATTATTATTTTTTTTGTAGAGGTTTTTGCTAGAGGGCACGTGCGCTCACCAGAAAGTCAGAGACAGAAAGTGAGAAATCACCCCCCAGGGGGGATGGCCATGCTACAATCCCTTCTCCTCCGTTCTCTCGGGATCTTGGGCACGCATGCACACGTGCCCGGCATAAGTTTAAGTCACTGGGTCCGGGACTCGAACTGCAGTCTACTACATGGGAGTTCAGCGACATATCCATTACACTAACTGCTGGTCCCAAGAACTATTCTTTTCTAAAAATAAATTTTAATTTTATTTATTATTATAACTTATTATTATAAATTGTTTTGGGGCACATGTGCTCACCAGAGACAGACAGACAGACACACACACATACACACACACACACACACACACACACACACACAGAGCGAGCGAGTGAGAGAGAGAGAGAGAGAGAGAAAGAGAGAAAGTAAGTCACCAGGTCCAAAACTTGAACCGCACTTGGCTAAGTGGGAGTCCAGCACCTTAACCATCATACCACATGCTGGCCCCTAAAGAACTATTCTTAAAGGGAAGCTTCTGTCTTACAGAGTTGCCATTCAGAGCCCTTGGCTCCTTGGGTCCTCATGGATGGAGAAGAGTCATGGTTAGAGCAGTTCTGGGGAAAGCTGAATTGATCTCATAGAATTAAATGTTGAGGGACCAGTAGGTGGCATAATGGTTATGTCACTGGACTCCCATGTAGTTGACTATAGTTTGAGTCCCAGACCTGACAGCTTAAAACTCACACCGGGCACTTGGGTGAGCATGTCTAAAATTCTGAGAGGAGAACGGAGGAGAAGGTATTGAGGCATGGCCATCCTTCCTGGGGGGGTGATTTCTCACTTTCTGTCTGTTTCTCTGGCAAGTGCATGTGCCCTATAGCAAAAATATATTTTTTATCTTTTTTTTTTCTTTTTTTTGGAGAGGTTTTTGCTATAGGGCGCATGTGCTCGCCAGACAGACAGAGAGAGACAGAGAGACAGAAAGCGAGAAA
>NW_006159534.1:4872438-4899910 GCF_000334495.1 Tupaia belangeri chinensis | reverse complement strand
CTCTTTCCCCGTTGCATTTTCTTTTGTACCTGCCAGCTGAAAAACAAGGACCAAGAGACAGAAGGGTACAGAATAGCAAGACATGTTGATCAGAGAGGGAAAAGCAGGTGACACACAGGAATGGAATGATTTATTCAGAGCAATCTGGCTACCTCGGTGCTTGGGTCACCTAGGTGTCAGCAGCAAAGGTAAGAATGACAGACTGAGTCGTATGTTCGTAATGTTGGATATTGGGTGTTTCTTCTTTTATTATTTACTGGAAGCAAATTTGTCAAGTGATAGACGACTAAGTGCACATGACTTCAACCAGGAAGGATAAATTGTGTAACTCTGTCTGACTTTATTCTCTCACATACTGCGAAGCAATCAATCCACACATCATGGTCTAGGCGGATTGTCCAAGCAGTGTGTGAGACAGAGGTATTAATTGTATTTATTGTGCTAATAATAATACCTCACACATACTTGAGGGCATGGTAGTTGCAGAAACTGGCAAAAATAAGAATACTTCAGGGGGCCAGCAAATGGTGTGATGGTTAAGGTGCTGGACTCCCACACAATTGACTGCAGTTCGAGTCCTGAGCCAGGTGGTTTGACTCGCTTTCTCACTTTCCCTCTCTCTGTTTCTCTCTGGTGAACACATGTGCCCTAAGGCAAATTAAAATCATAATAATGATACTAAAGAGAATAAATAAAAATTAAATAATCATTTTTTCAAACGAATACTCCAGCAAGCACATCGACACTCTGTGGCAATATCACAAATCATCACAGTCATGAGGATCATTTCAGAGATGAGGAATCAGGGTTTAACTTGAGAGAATGGGGTAGGAGGTTGAGAGGTTAAACAATGTGTGAAGATCACTCACAGCTAGTAAGAAGTATCTCTAATTCCAAAGCATAACTTTCTTTTTTATTATTATTTTTAATTGATTTTTCCCATGACAGAGAGACAGTACCCTCAACAGGGTCTTAATGCTGTGATCCACTCCCAGTTTTCAGCCAGCTCCAGATCATGACCAAATGTTCTCTAGCGTACTCAGGGAGGTCCCTGGACGTGAACCAGTAGCCTCCCATGTGAGACTGCCTTGCAGGGAGGTGTGTTTTACCCTGTGCCATCATTTGTATCCCCTGCCCAGTATGACTTCTTTCCTCTACCCAGCCGTGTCCCCTAGTTGAAGAATATTATAATATAAAATCCTCTGATGAAAAATATGTGATTTGGGACTGGCCCCATAGCCCAATGGTTAAAGGAGCCAGGTCCCACATGACCAACTGTGGTTCAAATCCCAGCCTTGACAGCTTGGAAAACAGGCCAGGTACATGTGTATATGTTCCTGAAGTCCTGATGGGATGGAGAAATGGAGGAAAGAGATTGTGGTGTGACCACGCTCCCATCAGGAGGTACTTTCTGCCTCTCTCTCTGTCTCTGTTTCTCTCTGGCAGGTGCACACACCCTCTGACAATTAAAAAAAGGGGAAAGAAAAATATGTGATTTCATGTGATTTTACAAATGGTATTGTCTGGTCACATGTTTGGTTTCCCTGTTTTATATGTAGAAAAACTTGGGCAGGAAGAGACTGAATGACTGGGCCACAGAGCAGTTGGGACTGAGGGCAGTGGCTGAGACGCAGATGGTGCCCAGTCTTCTATTACCCAGCACCTTATCTGTTTCTTTTTCTAGGTTTTAGGTAACTGAGCCTACTTAAAGCCCATCGGAAAGTCACCCAGTCTCCCAACCCGCCCACCCACCACCAACCTCCAACCAATAAACCTCCCCACATGGGTTGAAGGCCTCCTTTGTTGTGTCTGGCACAGTGTTTTTCATTTTTTTTTTGGAGAGGTTTTTTGCTATAGGGCATGTGCTCTCGCCAGCAGACAGAGAGACAGAGAGACAGAAAGTGAGAAATCACCCCCCCAGGGGGGATGGTCACGCCGCAATCCCTTCTCCTCCATTCTCCTCTCGGGATCTTGGACATGCATGAACACGCGTCCAGCGTGAGTTTTAAGTCACTGGGTCCGGGACGCGAACCGCGGTCGACTACATGGGAGTCCAGCGACATAGCCATTACGCTAACTGCTGGTCCCCCTGGCACAGTGTTTAATACCAGGGGGAATGGCCAAGTAGAGCCAGACAGAGGCCCTGCCACCCTGGTGCTGGTAATCTAGGTGGAGAGAGAAGACAAAAATACATGACACAATTACAGAATCTGACAGAATGTAATAAAGTGCTAAATTGTGTGGTACAGACAATTAGAGAAGAAGACAGTATATAATAAAGTGCTAATTGTGTGGTAGAGACAATAAGTATAATAGGAGTTCAGTGAAGGGATGGATGAGTGTGGGCTGCAGTCTTCAGGGAAGGCTTCTCATCATGTCAGTGCTGCCGTGTTTATCCAGGGCATGATGGGAAACGGAATACGAAATAGAAGACGGATTAAGAGCAGGATAATGGGGCTGAGCCGTGGTATCTCTGTTCAGTCTGCCCGAAGCCTGGAAGAGAAAGAATCCTTTGAAAGGTGGCATTCTCCATTACAAAAATCAAATAAGCAAGTTTCTTATTTTCTTTATTAGCTGTGTGACAGAAGATCTCCACAGAAACTTAAAATCATATTTGAAATCGAATGTTTTAAATGCGTTGGGAGTGCTCACCGTTTAAAGGAACCAGGTTCTAAATCCTTCTCATAAATGAAGGATACTACTTTTGCAGTCTAGTCACTTAGTTTATCTTTATACACGATTCTTCAAAGCAAATAGTAAATAGACACTCTTTTAAAAATATTTATTATTATTTTTAAGTTTGCTATAGAGCATGTGTACTCACGAGAGAGAGAGAGAGAGAGAGAGAGAGAAAGTCACTAGATCCAAGACTTGAACTATGGTCAGCCATGTGGGAGTCTAGTGCCTTTAACCACTACATCACCTGCTGGCCCTAATCAGTAGGTACTCTTGTATACTATTAACGGAATTTATAAACCTTTTGCAAGGCAAAGAGAGAGAGAGCAAGCAACCTGCCAGGGGGCATGGTCATCCTGCAATCTTTCTCTTCCATTTCTCCACTTTGTTGGGACTGTGGGCATGTATATACACATACCCAGGGTGTTTCTCAAGCCACCAAAGCTAGGATTCGAGTGTGGGTCTACTATGCAAGATCCAGTTCTCTTAACCACCAGGCTGTGGGCTTGGTGCAAGAATAACTTTTCTACAGCAATGATTGCCGAATATTTAAGAGAAGTGGGACACAATCTAAATGTTCTAAATAGAGGACTGATGAAATAAATGCGTATTTGTAAATGGAAAAGTACAGGCCCAGTTATGGAGGCACGTGCTGATTTTTTTTTCTTTTTTAGAGTTTTTCATTATAAGGTATGTCCGCTTGCTGGAGAGACAGAGACAGAAAGACAGAAAGTGGGAAATTACCCCCCAGGGGGATGGCCACACCATGGTCCCCTCTCCTCTTGGGGTTTTGGGCATTCATGCACACGCACCCAGAGTGAATTTTAAGCTCCCAGATCCAGGACTTGAACCGTGATTGACCGTGTGGGAGTCTAATGATGTAAACATGATGCTATCTGCTGGTCCCCATACTGATTGATACTGTTGCTGGGCAATTGAGGCTACATGGGAGGCTGAGATTCAATTTCTGGTCCAATCTGAAAGCTTGGCATACGGGTGTGCTGCCTGTAGTCCCAGTTACTCAGGGAGCGAAGCAGGAGCCTGCAATCTTTCTCTTCCATTTCTCCACTTTGTTGGGACTGTGGGCATGTATATACACATACCCAGGGTGTTTCTCAAGCCACCAAAGCTAGGATTCGAGTGTGGGTCTACTATGCAAGATCCAGTTCTCTTAACCACCAGGCTGTGGGCTTGGTGCAAGAATAACTTTTCTACAGCAATGATTGCCGAATATTTAAGAGAAGTGGGACACAATCTAAATGTTCTAAATAGAGGACTGATGAAATAAATGCGTATTTGTAAATGGAAAAGTACAGGCCCAGTTATGGAGGCACGTGCTGATTTTTTTTTCTTTTTTAGAGTTTTTCATTATAAGGTATGTCCGCTTGCTGGAGAGACAGAGACAGAAAGACAGAAAGTGGGAAATTACCCCCCAGGGGGATGGCCACACCATGGTCCCCTCTCCTCTTGGGGTTTTGGGCATTCATGCACACGCACCCAGAGTGAATTTTAAGCTCCCAGATCCAGGACTTGAACCGTGATTGACCGTGTGGGAGTCTAATGATGTAAACATGATGCTATCTGCTGGTCCCCATACTGATTGATACTGTTGCTGGGCAATTGAGGCTACATGGGAGGCTGAGATTCAATTTCTGGTCCAATCTGAAAGCTTGGCATACGGGTGTGCTGCCTGTAGTCCCAGTTACTCAGGGAGCGAAGCAGGAGGATGGCAATAAAGTGAAGTTCTGCTAAAATATACATATGTGCACACATGTGAATGCACACGCACATGCATACACGTACCACACACACCACTCACACAAAATGGAATTTACAGCTACTCAAATGGTATTATAGAAACATCTAAAATTGGTGAAAAATGTTTGCAATATATAGATGAGTAAAAAAAGTAAATTCTAAAACTTGTAGAAGATGATTCAATTTTTGTGAAAAATATGTCTTAAGGGCTAGCAGATGGCGTGGTGGTTGAGGTGCTGGACTCCTACATAGCTGACCTGAGTTCAAGTTCCAGACCTGGCAGTCCCAAAATCACAACAAATAGATAAATAAATGAATGTTTAAAAAACTGTGTCTTATAAGACATGTTTTATTCAGAGAGACATAACTGAATGGTGAGGTGGTTTCCACTTTTTTATACTTACGTAAATCTTTTAAATATTTTCAAAGCTACATGGTTTATTTTGTAATAGAACGTATTAAAAACCTGTAGTTTTCCTATTTAATTTCAAAAGTTTGGATAGTGGGAACCAGCAGTTAGAGTAATGGCTATGTCGCTGGACTCCCACGTTGTCGACCGCGGTTCACGTCCCGGACCCGGTGGCTTAAAACTCACAGCGGACGCGTATGCGTGCGTGCACAAGATCCCGAGAGGAGAATGGAGGAGAAGGGATTGCGGCATGGCCATCCCCACTGGGGGGTGATTTCTCGCTTTCTGTCTCTATGTCTCTGTCTGGCGAGCGCATGCGCCCTATAGTGAAAATCTCTCCAAAAAAAAAAGTTTGGATAGTTATAATTTAGAGTGTCATTCATTGAGGTTCCTTAGAGTGGAATAGATCTAGAAAAAATATTCCAGATACGGGAAGTGGAGATGAGTTATCTTGTGGAAGGGTGAGTTCTGGGCCCAGACGCCAGGGTCAGAAGCAGTATTCCATTCTCTTCTGAACTATAAACAATTCCTATTAGTAGAATGCATAGCTGCTTTTCTTGAACTTACGTCCATGGGGAGCTCTTTAGGAGATATTTACATTCTTATTTTTTTAAAAATTATTTTATTTGTTAATAATAATTATTATCCAATTTGACCAGAGAAAGGAAAAGTGAGAAAGCAAACTGCCAGGTCCAGGACTCAAACTGTAGTCATCCATGTGGGAAGTCCAGCACCATAAGCACCATGCCATCTACCAGCCCTGATATTTACATTTTTTAAGGCTCACACAAAGTAAATTTTACAGCAGAGCCTGCCAGAGGAGTCCACAAGTTTAGGATATGGATCAATTTTCAAGACTTCTGGAATACTAAAAAAAAGGTAAAAATGCCAACATGGAGTTTTGAAAATTGTAGTATGTTTTAAATGCTTATCTTGAATAAATTGATACCTCTAACACACAGAATATAAGAACAGATAGTAAAACTTCATGGTGAGAGGATGTTCAAGGCCTGTATTTGAGATCTTTGGTGAATGAGGGGATTAGGCCAAATGAGCCCCTGCCTGGAAACCATGCAGAGAATGTGAGATTATCGAGAACAAGAAAAAAATCTGTGGAGAAGATTTTGGAATTTTTGGTTTGGGGATTTTCCATGTCTGAAGTGAAAACAAAACTGTCTTCTGTTCTGAGAACTTTATTTAGAACTGTATTGAAAGGGGCCTTTCCCTGAAACCATTCAATACAAAACCACATTATTTTCCCATCCTATGACTCGGTGTCTTCCATTTCCTAGGCTTTGACTAATTTAGGGTCTTAAAATATACATGCTTCAACCTCATTGAGTTAATAATTTCCCATTTTAATCTTGTCATCTAAGCTTCTCATCCTTCAGTTGGCTCAGTGCAAATAACACGTAGCAAGTCAGAATTTTACTTCCTTTCCTATTCTCAAAGAATATAGAGGAAATCCTTAAATACCCAGGTTTTTGGGAAGTCAGACCATAGCTAAAACTGGGACATGTTTGTCCCACCCTGCTCCCCCCGCAGAAAGCTTTCTTTGCTGTGATGGGAGCCTCCCCTAGAGGACAGGTCGTGAGGACTTACTCTTGGACATTCCCTTGTCTTCCAATGAACTGGGTGAACGACTCCGTGCCCCAGGCGTTTTCACGGGACAGCCTGGTACAATGTTCCCAGTTCAGCTGGAGACTGGGAAACATAATTAAGGTAATTAAAATATTTCTGCAACGTGCAGACTAGCTGGGGTGGAGAAGCCTTTCTCCTATAACTGCCGCATAGAAATCTAGATAAAATGTGATGGCAATTTAAAATATCCTGTACTGAGAAGAGTAAGAAAAAACATTCTTTTTAAAAAAGTGTATTTGAGACCAGCAGATGGTGTAATGATTATGTCACTGGACTCCCATGTAGTCAACCGTGGTTCGAGTTCCAGACCTGGTGGCTTAAAACTCACATTGAGTGCATGTGTGTTCGAGCACCTAAGTCCCAAGAGGAGAATGGAGGAGGAGGAATTTCAGTGTAGCCAACACCCCTGGGAGGTTATTTCTCACTTTCTGTCTCTCTGTCTCTCTCTGTCCTGGTGAGTACATATGCCCTATAACAAAAATCTCTCTCTTAAAAAAGAAAAAAAGTGTATTTATTAGGCCAGTCCCATAGCCCAGTGGTTAAAGGAACCAGATCCTACATCGTCAACTGTGCTGTTTGAGGCCCGGACTTGGGGGCTTGAAAAACATGCTTGGTATTTGTGCATGTGTGCTCCACATCCTAACAGGATGGAGAAGTGAAGAAGAGATTACAGTGCAACCACAGCCCACTAGGGGGTGCTTTCTCCTCTCTCTATGTCTGTCTGTCTCTGGTGAATGCACGTGCCCTCTGGTAAGTTGAAATAAAATCATATTTGTTTACTTATTACATAAGTGAGAGAGAGAGAGAGAGAGAGAGAGAGAGGGAGGCTTCCAAGAGGAGAACCTTGTGCCAGCCTGGATGACAGGCACCTGTGTACACAATGGATATAGGGAGCCCCCGGTTGTGAATTTGAGACCTTCCCATGAGAGTCCAGTGGTGTTAACAGTGCACCACCATCTCGCCTCAAGAGAAACATTCTAGTTCTCAGTGTGACGAGGGAACGGAGAGCAGAGTGGTAACAGTAGGTGATGTTGCTGGATCCGCATACAGCTCCCTGGATCTGGGGGCTGGGGTGTTGAGGCCCATCTGGGGTAAGACATGTGGCTTCAGGCCAGGTCTGGAGAGAACACTAAGACTAGAATTGTCAAGTACAGTAAATAAAAATGAAGGAGGCCCAGTTAAACTTGGATTTCAGACCAACAACAAATTGTTTTTTAGTGTAAGTATGTCCCGCAAGTGGGATGGCTTATGCTTATACTAATATTGTTTATCTGAAATTCAAACTGAACTGAATTTCCTGTATTCTATTTGGTAACCCTAACTGTAACAAAAGTTCTGTCCATAAACTCTGGAGCCAGGAAGAAGGGTGCTTCCTCTAAGGAGAACAGACCAGAGAAAAAACTGATAGTTGTTGTGGGGAAGGAAGAAGAACGCTTGTAGTTAGTCTGGGAGTATGAGTGGGAAAAATGTGAGTGTCCTCTAGGCCTTCCCACGAGTACACATAGAATTTAGATTTAAACTACCTGGGAGATATAGAAATCCCAAATTATCATAAAAACTGGTCCATGGGACCAGCAGTTAACGTAATGGCTATGTAGCTGAACTCCCATGTAGTTGACCGCGGTTCGAGTTTTGGACCCGGTGGCTTAAACTCACTCCGGGCATGCATGTGTGAGTGCCCAAGATCCTGAGAGGAGAATGGAGGAGAAGGGATTGTGGCGTGGGCATCCCCCCTGGGGAGTGATTTCTCGCTTTCTATCTCTCTGTCTCTCTCTGTCTTTCGGGCAAGTGCACACGCCCTATAAGAAAAACCTCTAAAAAGAAAAACAAAAAACTGGTCCAGGACTTTGAACTCTTAGAATTTCACCCTAAATAAACAAGCTGCTATACAGAGTAGTCCTACAAATTAAGGACACAGAGCCATTGAGATAACCAGCTTTGCTAAAGACAAACTCTTAGGAAAAGGCGACAAGCCAGGGGCCAGAGGTGATGCAACAGGAACGCAACGTGCTGTCATGCGGGATCCACGCGGAAGTGTCTCAGGTTCATGTTGCTGTGCACGCTGGGGACACATGCCTGTGCCCCTGATCCAGGCCACATGGGTCATGGCACGGAGACTCGTTGGGGGTACTTGTCCTTCCTCTTTCTGTGTCTCTCATGGAAGAAATAAACAAATTTTTTAAAAAAGGAAATAAATGACCCTAAAGGGAAAACTGAACATAAAATAAACAGGCCAATTTGCTACCTAAGAGCTGAGTTAGATTTAAAAATCTGAAAGCTGATATAAATATTGTTAGTCTGTTTGGGACTGCTCTAACAGAGTACCTTAGACTGGGTGGCTTAACAGCAGAAATCTATTTCACACAGGTCTGGAGGCTCGGAGTCTCAGGTTTGGTTCAGGTGAGGGCCTTCTTCCTGGTTTGCAGACTGCTGTCTTGGCTGGGCAGCTTCTTGCTGTGCAGTCACCAGGCTGAAAAGGAGAGGGATCCCTACAGAGTTTCTTTTATGTAGAACTAATCCCTAATTATCTCCTAAGGGATTTACCTCCTGATAGCATCACATTGAGGATTAGAGTTTCAACATTTGAATTTTAGAGTGACATAAACATTCTGTCTGTGGTGAGTATCTTTTACATGTCAGAGACATAGAAGGAATAGAATGAAGGACTCATTTATTACAGGGGAAGTACAGATTTATTTGAAAAAGAATCAAATAGAAAGTGTAAAGATTCAAAATATTTTTGTTGGGGCCAGCAGGTGGCGTGGAGGTAAAGGTGTGGGATCCCACGTAGCCTACTGCACAGTTCAAACCCAGGATCCAGTGGCTTGGGGATAACACCAGGTGTATGTGTGTACATGCCCAAGATTCCAAGAGGAGAATGGAACAGAAGGGATTGTGGTGTGGCCACTCCCTGGGGGGTGATTTCTCCCTCTTACTCTCACTTTCTCCCTCTGTCTCTTTAGTGAGCGCACACACTCTATAGAAAAAAAAAATTGTTGACATTAGAAACTCAAAGAGAGACTGGGACCAGCAGTTGGTGTAATGGCTATGGCTATGTCGCTGGACTCCCATGTAGTCGACCGCGGTTCACGTCCTGGACCCAGTGGCTTAAAACTCACGCTGGGTGTGTGTGGGTGCGTGCCCAAGATCCTGAGAGAATGGAGAAGAAGGGATTGTGGCATGGCCATCCCCCCTGGGGGGATGATTTCTCACTTTCTATCTCTATGTCTCTGTCTGTCTGGCGAGCGCACGCGCCCTATAGCAAAAACCTCTCAAAAAAAAAAAAAAAAAAAAAAAGAAAAGAAAAAAAGAAACTCAAAGAGACATTAAATATTAGAGAACGAGTGAACTGGAGGAAAGCACCAAGGCGCCCACCCAGAAAGCAGCGCAGAGGGATAAGAGAAATGTACTGCATGAGGCAGACACGATGGCGCAGCAGTACGCAACGCTCTGCAACGCTGAGGCTGCAATGGGAAGTCCTGGGTCCATGTCCTGAGCTCTTTCCATACCCACCAGGTGTGTGTGTGCTTGTTATGATCCTCACTGGCTGAGACTGGGCTGGATCGCAGCATGAAGGCTCCCAACAGGGAGTGCCTCTCTCTCTCTCTGTCTCTCATGGAAGAAAGAAAAAAAATAAGCTTAAAAAAATGAAGAAAAATATGCCGTAAGTAGGAGAAGTGGAGGTTAGAATGAGAAGGTCACACACACGTTTGCATATACATAAAGAAGGCAAAAGGAAAGGGAGAGTAAAAAGAACAAGGGTACGATTGTTGACATGGAAGTTGCTAAAAAAAAAAAAGAGAGAGAGACCTCAAAATATAGAGACTTAAATGAGATAGAAAATTTCCCCCCATTTAACAGTCCAAATGTCAAGGGCTGATGGAGCGGCTCTGTCATTCTCAATGTGCAGTTTCTGGGTTCAGATCCCACGTGGCTACTCTAGCTTTGACTCTCTGAGCTCTGCGTCCAAAACTGGTGTTGGGGTATGGGGGGTTTGCAAAGAAGGTAAAGATGGCATGCATGATCATTTCTTTTGCTTTTCATTTTTTTTTCTATAGGGCGTGTGTGCTCGCCAGACAGACAGAGAGAGACAGAGAGACAGAAAGCGAGAAATCGTCCCCCAGGGGGGATGGCCACGCCGCAATCCCTTCTCCTCCATTCTTCTTTTGGGATCTTGGGCACACATGCACACGCGCCCGGTGTGAGTTTCAAGCCACCGGGTCCGGGACTTGAACCGTAGTCGACTACATGGGAGTCCAGTGACATAGTCATTACGCTAATTGCTGGCCCATCTTTTTTTTTTTTTTAAACTTTGGCCATAGGGCATGTGTAGAGAGGGAGAGAAAGGGAGAAATCACCCCCAAGAGAAGATGACCATGCTATAATCCCTTCTTTATTCTCCACTTGGGATTTTGGGTATGTGTGCACATGCACCTGGTGTGTTTTTCCAACTGCTGGGTCCAGGACTCAATCTGTACCGTTGGCCCCGTGGGATTCAGCACTGTAACCATCATGCCTCCTGCTGGATCAGCATAATCTTTTCTTTGAAAGGTGCTATCCGGAAGACACATAATCACTTTTCTTACCATAAAGCTACTAGAGAGAGATGTTCCATCCACGTCCTTCCCCAAATTTGATTTAATATTTTTGAGAGTTTTTTTGCTATAGGGCATGTGTGCTTGCCAGAAAGACAGAGAGAGATAGAAAGCGAGAAATCACCCTCCATGGGGGATGACCATTCCGCAATTCCTTCTCCTCTATTCTCCTCTTGGGATCTTGGGCATGCATGCAGACATGCACACACACCTGGCATGAGTTTAAGCTGCTGGATCCAGGACTTGAACCGCGGCCAACTACATAGAAATCCAGCGCCATACATAGCCATTACAACAACTGCTGGTCCCAATTTTTTAGCCTTTTAATTTTATTACTATTTTTTTGCTATAAGGAGACACACCGAAAGCAAGAGAGAGAGGGAAAGTGAGAAATCACCTCCTGCAGTCCTTTTTCTTCCATCTACTCTCAGAATCTTGGGAGGACATGTACACATGCCCCACTGTGTCCAGAACGTGAACTGTGCAGTCAGCCATGTGGGATCCAGTGCCTTAATCCCCGTGCCACCTGCTGGCCTGATAGTTCTACCTTTTAAGGAACTAGGGAAAAGTGGGTATTGGCGGTTTATTTCACAGAGGTGAGGCAATATTAGAAGAGATCATGACTGAGAGTTTCCCAGAATGATGAGATAAAAGATAAAAGAATAAAAACCAGAGCATGTCTTGAGCAAGAAAAATAAGAAAACAAATCAAATCAAAACAAAACAAAACCCTCACATTGGGCTGATACTGAAAACTATGAAAATAAAATGAAACTACTAAAAATAACTACGGAAGAAACAAATTAACCCCAAAAGAAGGGCAGATAAATCCACAGCAAACTTCTTAGCCACAACGAAGACTGGAAAATAATGAAATAATATCTTGAAGGAGATGGCAAAAAATAATTTTCAATCTAGAAACTATCAATATATGTAACTGAACTATCACATAAATAAGGGAATAATAAAGACATTTTCTGATAAATCATTTTGAAAATAGACACTTGCTAAGAAAATTACTCAGGGATATATTTTACTAAGTTTGAATTGAAAGTGAAAAAAAGTGTGGGGTATAAGACACAATGGTGTAATATTATCTGCATAATGTTGAACCGAAATGCTCTTAAAAATTTCTCAAAATACATAAAGTAAAATGTGACAGAGTTATGAGGAGGAGAGGTGTCATAAAAAATCATAAGATTTGGGTTGTGGCCTCTGCTTTGACACTTTACTGCTCAGAGACGCTGCTCAGACTAGATGCTTTTATCATTTACTCCAACTTAAAACAACAACAAAAAGTCTCAGCTCCGACTTGTTAGCTTTGTGATTTGGTGGTATACCCTCCCCAGTTTAGAAGATAGGCTTTGGTAGTCCTGGCTTACATCTGTCTTGTCATTAATCAACTTTTTATATCTTGGGCAATTTAATCTCTCAAAGCATGAGTTTCCACACCTGAAAATAGGACACAACTGCATTACGTTGATTTCTTGCATCCAAACAACAGAACCTGATTCCTGTTGAATAAATAGAAAATAACTTTATTTTAAAAATATTGGATGTGGAGATAGAAGTGGATTAGTGGTTAAGGTGCTGGTCTCTCACATGACCGACCATGCTTTGAATCTTGGACCAGGTAGCTTGGAACTCTTGCCGGGTGCGTGTGTGTGCCGTGCCCCAAATCCTGAGAGGAGAATGGGGAAGAAGGGATTATGGTGTGGCCATCATCCCTGGGGGATAATTTCTTGTTTTCTCTTTCTGTCTCTCTGGCGAGTGTGCATGCCCTTTAGCAAAAATCTCTCTCAAAAAAAAAAGTACTAGGTGGATCATAGAACTGTTGAGTAGACAAGAAAAACTGGGCTTGAGGATAAACCTTGAAAACCATACTCCGAAGCAAAGCACAGTCTTATGGAAAACTGCAGCTGTTCCCCAGCTGCTACGTTCCTCCATGCCAGAAATACCCCACTGGAATAGCCATTGCGAAAACACAGACACCTGTGCCTCCCCTCATCATCAAAGATAAGAAGACGGAAGGTCCATTCAGAACTTCTTTCCTCCTGTTGTTCCCTTCTGAAGCCAAATCTTATGTGGTATGACAGTGCCTTTGATGGACAGCAACTAACTCACGTGCTTGAATCCTGGAAATGTGTATGACTCCTGTGTTAGAGGGTCAAACTCATAATCTAGATATATCTCTAAGTGTAGAGAAGAGATTCAAAAGACGATAAGTTGCCATGAATGGGATCAACGTCCACATTAAGAATAACAGTATCTACTGTTCAGAATTTAAACTCTCTCCTATGTTTGGGCAATCCATCATTTTGTGTCTTGTTAGGTAGAGAATCATCATCCCACAGCAAAAACCAAAAAAGACTGTACTTGAAATCTTGTCCACTAGTGCATGGACATGAGGCCTACACTCAGTTAGCAGATGTTCTTGCCCTGGGTTTTATGATTATAAGCATGATACAAAGAATCAGCTGCAGGGCCAGTCCTGTAGCACTGTTGTTAAGTCCCGTGTATAAGGGGTCAGATCCCATATGGCTGACCATGCTTCAAATCCTGGCAGCTTCAAAAACACTTGTGTATGCGTGTGCCCCAAATCCTGACAGGACGGAGGAACGAAGGAGAAAGAATTGTGGTATGACCACACCCCTCTGGGGTGGGTTCTCTTTCTCTCTGGCGAGTGTGCATGCGCTCTGGCAACAAACAACATGAAGCAGAGGTAGTTTGACAGTAACTCTGGTGGGCAGCAGTACTGATGGCTCTGACAGTCAGCCTCCAAGGTCCAGCATCACTAATGACACGGGGATCCAGAGTCCAGCAGCTCTTGTTTTCATGATGATGTCATTTTTGTCATCTGAGAATAGGTACATCCTTCTTGAGAGGGTATTTGCAAGGATTAAATGAGAATTGCATGTGAGGAAGCCCCTCTGAGAAACATCAAGCACTTACACATGCAAGGTATTACCATCTTTCCCAAAAGCCAGTCTTGGGAGCACAGCTTAATATTTGGAGTTCCAGAAGGAAAGGAATAGTCGGATTATACTATGTGAGAACAAATCAGACGTGAAGGAGAAAACAAAGAGCATTCATTCATTCGACCATCAGGTCTTGAAATGTTACAAATGCAACACTACATTATCTCACTGGGATAAATGACAGCTAAGAACAAATTTTTATTCCATACCTATCACCTATTTGACGAGTTGGTTGTTCTCTTGTTATGTTACCCTCAATGAGCAACTGAGATGTTTAAATTTTAGCTGTAATATGACTTCTAAATATATTCATCTGATACTTCAGATAAGATTGATTCAAAATTTGCTGGCACATTACATTTATGTTCAGTTGGTTAAAAAAATAAAAAAACGAAAATTTTCATTTCATCGCCAGATCATCTCATGATAGAAACATGCAATTGATATATCAGTTTTTCTCCCTTGATCCTCATAATGTTGTAACTGTACAATGGTCCCCCCCTAATATTTATATGTGTGGTCAAAGACCGCGGTTGACTACGTGGGAGTCCAGCGACATAGCCATTACGCTAACTGCTGGTTCCCTCCCCCCCTAATATTTATATGTGTGGTCAAAGTTTCCTGTTGGAAGCATTTGGAATCAACAGTGATGACTGGAGGAATTTTGAGTCCTTAGGAGTTCAGTCAGTGGTATGCTGGTAAGACAGCTCTTGGAGAGAAAAACAAAACAAAAATCTAGCACTTGTCAATTATCATGGTGTAAATACTTCCACCATGGACTATTTTGAGTTACCAACATGTTGTCACATGGAGTTGGGAAGAGATGTACACCATCTTGCGGGCTGGAGGCAGCCAGCTCTAACAGCACACCACTGACAATTTACATCTTAAATGTTTGATCTTTTTTAAAAAGTTTGTTTAGAGACCAGCAGTTAGCGTAATGGCTATATTGCTGGATTCCCATGTAGTTGACCGTGGTTTGAGTCCTGGACCTGGTAGCTTAAACTCACACCAGGCGTGTGTGCATGTGCGACCAAGATCCCAAGAGGAGAATGGAGGAGAAGGGATTGTGGTGTGGCCATCCCCCTTGAGGGGGGTGATTTCTCGCTTTCTGTCTCTCTCTGTCTTTCTGGCGAGCACACGTGCCCTATTGCAAAAACCTCTAAAAAATAAAGGTTTATTTATTTTTTTCCGTGAATGAGAGAGAGACAAAGAGAGACAGGCAAGAGAGATAGCAGCCCCAACAGGATCTTGACACTATGATCATCCATCAGCTTCAGTTATCCCTGGATCATGGGCCCTCTTTTGCCCATACTCAGAGAGGTCTCCAGATGTGAACCCGGAACCTTGCCATGTGGGTCAAACTTTCAGAGTTTCACATTTGATTTCTGTGCCATTGTCCATTCCCAGATGTTTGACCTCAAGATAGGAAAACTCCGTATGGACCATAATTCACCCTGAGGTTTCTATATGCTTCAAAGCTATAGCCCCCACATTCAGAATCCTAATAAAAAGTTATGTCCCATGAAAATAGTCAAGCCCGTTGTGCCCCTCAACCTCTTAACAACTTGCTAATTAAAATGAAAAGGAGGCAGAGACATTCCTTTCAGCTCCCAGTAAAGATGACAGAGAAGCTTCTCTTCAGGGTGAGTTCATGTGTGAAGTCGCCATTCTCAACTTTCAGGATACTGTCTTTTTTTTTTTTTCCCCTACTATCTGGCATGTGGACTCACCAGGGACAGAGAGAAAGTGAGAAAGTACCCCCCCCCCACCAGGGGGTATGGCCATGCCACAATCTCTTCTCTATGCCTCTCTTATGATTTTGGGTAAGCATGCACATGTGCCTGTTGTGTTTTTCAAACCACTGAGTCTGGGACTCGAATCGTGCAGTTGGTTAATGTGGGATCCAGCCACCTTAACCTTCGTACCATCTGCTGGCCCAGGATTCTTCCGTGTACTTTTATGGCACTGTATAATTTTCTTCATTTGAATCTCCATTTTGAAGAGGAAAAAGCTACAGGTTAAATGGAAGAACTCGGATCTGAGTCTTTGAATTCCAGATCTGGCGCTTTCCCTGTGGTTCCATTACTACCTTTCCAAAGTGGCCAGAGCCCTTGCAATCCCCTCTTGCAATCCAACTCAGACGGGATGTTTTCTTTTCACTGCCAGGAAGCTGCTTATTTCATCATCCTTTTCTCACTTTCACAAGGGGAAGTTCCCTTGGCCTTCGATGGACTTTCTATTTCCAGTGTCTCCTCGGAATACACTCTTGCCAAGGCCCTTCTCTACTTGCAGATCGACTCTGACTCACCATTTGCAGATTTCTTCTGGGAGCTGTGAAATATCCCGTGTCCTGGCAACACGGGAGGGATGCAGTCCTGGAGAACTGCCCAAGGAAACTTTGAGGCTCATCTCTACAGATCGCATGTGCTGGGCCAAGACACTCTACCATCTCAGCGATAGCATTTATCCACTCTATCAATGATGTTGATAATATATTCTTATGATACTAGTGATTATCATACAGTCTCTGAGACAGCTCAAAACCTTACCTCATCTGGCTTCAGAAGCAGCCACAGCAATAGCTATTATTCAATAGTTTCATGCAAGGAGGCGAAATACTGACTGCACGGGATGCTTGAAAAACTTAAATAGCATTTAATTAATGCATTCATCCAGTAACCAAATATTTATTGTACATCTGCCATGTTCATGGCTCTATTGTAAGGCTTGATGACTCTATGAGTAAAATCATTCTCTGCATTCCTCATGCTTTTGCGTGGTTGCCCGGCAAACGTACACACTGCGGTTGTAACTGAATGTGGGGCATACCAGTAGATACAAGTGTAAGTATGTAGGTGGTGTGTAACTCTGCCCAGGGGAATGAAAGAACCTTCATAAGGTGTCTTAGTTTGTTTTTGCATTGCCAACAGAAATACCTGTGACTGGGTGATTTGCGAAGAAAATAAAGGTTTATTTGCAAAACTCACGATTCTGATATCTGGAAAGTCCAAAGGTATCGCAAAATGGCAGAAGGCAGAACTTCTAGCAGAGCAGACAGTGGTTCTGCATCCATGTTTCTCTCTCTTTTGTTCTGATCTCATTTTCTCAGCTTATAAATTCACCAGAACTCAATCTTAGAGGCTCTGCCCTAAAGACCTTATCACGTGCAAAGGCCCCACCTTTGACATGATGCAGTGATTTAGTTTTCATTTACATCTGCAATACAATCAAGTCCCAACATGTCAATTTTGGAGGGATATCCAAAAGGTAGCCCAAGAGTTTAAAGCTGGTGTACGACTTGAAGGACAGTATTAATACTGCATTCAATTACAACCCCGGCGCGTACGTTTGCTGGGCCACCATGCAAAAGCATGAGGAATGCAGAGACTGATTTTACCCACAGAGTCTTCAGGCCTTACAACAGAGCCATGAACATGGCAGATGTACAATAAATACTTGGTTACAGGATGAATGCATTAATTAAATGCTACTTAAGCTTTTCAGGCATCCCGTGCAGTCAGTATTTTCCCCTCCTTGTATGAAACTTGTATTGTTCCTACTGTACGCATTTTTCCACATACCAACCTATTTAATTTTCTAAAACTCCCACATGGTTGGTATAGCTACCATTTCTAAAGGAACTTAAATCACTCAGAAGTTAAATAACTTGCCCAAAGTCACTCAGCCAGCGAACAGCTAGATTTGATTTGAACCCAACCACTAGCATCTGCATTATACTGCAATGACTTGCTGAGATTACGGGATGGGTGGGAGGGGAAATGTGGAGGACACCCTAGACTGAGGGAACAGTGTGGGCAAAGGCCCAGAGATGTGAGAAAATATAGCATGTTCATGGTTTTGTTTTGCATTTCAGGGGCAAGACAACATGGAGGCATGGCTAACACACACAGCAGTTTTCTTTTATCACAGAAATTTTTCTAGAGAATATGTGGAAAGCGACTTATCAAAAGCCTATCTTGAAATTGGAGGGTTTTCAAATGGCTATTGTCCAACTGGCCACCCTCCTGAGTTGTTGGCTGAGGCTTGTTTTAAATACTTCTGTGGAAGAAACACTACATATTTGTTGATTTCCCATGATCCGGGAATTGATTTATTCTAATGTTGCTTGAGGCCCAGATAGCAAGATTGATTCCCCTGGAAGACAACATTTCCAGCAGAACATTCTTTGGCACAACCACAAAGTGCATTCTTAATGACTGGAATTCTAGCCAGTGTCAACCATCGGTCATTGCGTAGTACCTTACCACCGTTTCAGGGTTTGTGACAGCTACTCAGATGTGTGTGCTTGAGTACTGAAAACCAAAGTGTGGCAGAATTTAGCCCAGAACAGAATCTAGATGGAAGAGAGCCTGTCTAATTCCATATTTCTTGCATAATTTTACCTAATAAATGCACCAGAAGGTATGTTATTCATTCATTCATTCATTCATTCATTCATCTGGCATTTTCCAAGTCCCTACTATAATAACACTTCACATTTAATAAACACAATAATCACAATATCCCCATGAAGTAAGAATAACATCATCCACAGATGAGAAAACAGAGGGATTAAGAAATTTGCTCCATATCATATGGCTAGTTGAGTGACAAAACTTGATTTTTATCCGAGACAGGTTTCTTTTCTTTTCTTTTTTTTTTAAGCTTTTTTGCCATAGCATGTGTGCATTTGCTGGAGAAAGAGACAGAGAGAGAGAGAGTGAAAGTGAGAAATCAAATCACCCTCTAGGAGATGGCCACATCACAATTCCTTCTCTTCCATTCTGCTCTTGGGATTTTGGGCACAACATGCACTTGTACCTGGTGTGGTTTTTCAAGCCACAAGGCCTGGGACTCAAACTGTGGTCAGCCATGTGAGAGTCCAACACGTTAACCACCATGCCACCTGCTGACCCCTCTAGAAAGTCTTAATCCAGAGACTGTGCTCACAACTGCCGTGCCGTGTCATCTCTTTATGTACAAGATTCTGTAGTAGACATGGTTAGAGTGCAACAATGACTGTAATCAAGTCAGAATCTAGCAGGCACAGGGCCCTGCTTCTCTTTTACCCACTGAAATGCCTTCTTTGGGACAACACCAGCATTGTCATTCCACCCTTCTCACTTCAGTCTCTGCCCTGGGAAAAGCATATTAGAATGCAAGTAAGAGTGACATTCTTACAGGAATGACATTGAATCAGTACTAATTTATGAAAGTAATAAATCCTTTGCCCATGTTGGTACAAGAGGATAGTGGGTGTAAACGCTAGGAACACTGGTGGGGATCCAAGAAAGACAACTTTCCCTTTTGTTTCTATAAATCAACTTAATTTTGGCTCTGGACATCTAGCCTTTAGGCTGGCAAGAAATTTAACCTCTGCCATTCTGGGATAATCCCCTTCAAGCCCTGAGAACTGGGGCATGATATGTGGTCTTACACAGGACCATCAGGGATTGGGCAATTATCTGTACTGGTTCCACTGAGACTGTGCTGTCGTTAGCCTGTAGGCTTCCTGTGGTCCCTGGAGCCTTGAAACCTCTGAAGATCTCAGAACCCAGCTCCTCAGCTCCCCTGAGGCTGCAATAGGTCTTTTTCCTTCCTTCTTTCTTTCTTTCTTTCTTTTTTTTTTTGGAGAGGTTTTTGTTATAGGGCATGTGCGCTCGCCAGAGAGACAGAGAGACAGAAAGTGAGAAATCCCCCCCCCTCCCCAGGGGGGATGGCCACACCGCAATCCCTTCTCCTCCATTCTCCTCTTGGGATCTTGGGCATGCACGCACAAGCACCTGGTGTTGAGTTTAAGCTGCTGGGTCTGGGATTCGAACTGCGGTTGACTACATAGCCATTTTGCCAACTGCTGGTCTCTGCATTAGGCCTTTTTCCTCTAAGATTCCTTAGGTCTCCTTTCCCCCTAACCTAGGTCCATTTGTTTTTCTTAGCAGGAAGTCTCTTCCTCATTTTCCCTCTGAGATGCTTTTGTCTCATCAGACTACATTCTTATTCATGAATTTCGCTCTTGGGGAAAAGAAATAAAGTCCTGATGCAAAGCATCTCTTCTGTTCTTTGTCCTGCTACAAATCCTTTGCAAGGCCAGTCAGTGAGCATCTGCTTGAACTGGGAGAGGAAAAGAGTAACACAAACAGTCATTAATAGTCAATTGTAAAATTTACCTAGAAGCAGCTTTCATTTCTTCTTCTGTTTTTTTTTTTTAATATTTCTTTATTTTTAAATATTTCTTTATTTAATTTGTTATTATTATTTATTTTTAAATTTTATCAGAGAGAGAAAAAAGGAAAGTCTGAAAGTAATATCTAGGTCCAGGACTTGAACAAGAATCGGCCATGTGGGAATCCAGCACCTTAATCATCACATCATGTGACAGCCCCTAAAAATTATTTATTTCTTCCATGAGAAAGAGAGAAAGAGAGAGACAAAGTGAGAGACAGGCCACCCCCAACAGAATCCTCATCCCACAGTCTACTCCAGCGTCAGCCAGCCCCAATCACAGGTGTGTGCTTGGCATGCACAGGGAGATCCTGGGATGCCAATCTGGGACCTATCCCACATGGGTCCAGCATTGCAGCGTTGTGTTGCTGCTGTGTCACCACAGATGGTCCCCTTCATTCCTTATTATTCTCCTCTTCTTCCTCGTTATTTGTTCGCTTATTTCTTTTCTTTTTTTTTGGAGAGATTTTCACTGTAGGGCGCGTGCGCTCGCCAGACAGACAGAGAGAGACATAGAGACAGAAAGCGAGAAATCACCCCCCAGGGGGGATGGTCACGCCACAATCCCTTCTCCTCCATTCTCCTCTCGGGATCTTGGGCACGCACGCACACGCGCCCGGCGTGAGTTTTAAGCCACCGGGTCCGGGACACGAACCGCGGTCGACTACGTGGGAGTCCAGCGACATAGCCATTACGCTAACTGCTGGTTCCGCTTATTTATTTTCTGTCAGAGAGCAAGTCGTGTGCTGGCCAAAGAGACATAGAAAAACACAGAGGAGCAGGGAAAAAGCGCCCCCCTCACTCCCACCCCCCGCCCACAGGATACGGCCACACTGCAACCCCTTCTCTTCCATTTCTCCATCCTATCAGGATTGTAGGCACTCACACACATGTGTCTGGTGTGTTTTTCAAGCTCCCGGAGCTGGAACTCAAACTCCGTGGTTGGCCGTGTGGGATCTAGCTCCCTTAATCACTAGGCCACAGACTGGCCCTCATTCTCCTTCTTTAGAAAATGTAAATAGCTTTTTTTTTTTTTCCGAGAGGTTTTTCTTATAGGGCACATGTGCTCACCAGAAAGACAGAGAGAGATAGAGAGACAGAAAGCGATAAATCACGCTCCCCTCCCCCCCAGGGTGGATGGCCATGCCGCAATCCCTTCTCCTCCATTCTCCTCTCAGGATCTTGGGCACACACACACACGTGCCCGGTGTGAGTTGAAGCCACCGGGTCCGGGACTCGAACCGTGGTCGACTTCATGGGAGTCTAGCGACATAGCCATTATGCTAACTGCTGGTCCTAATAACTTTGTTTTTTAATGAAAAAAGATGTCATTGAGCAAGTTAAAAGTAAAGGTAGCTACTGTTTAGTACACATGTTTCCTGACCTTTTCCCGTCCTCTATGCCTACCTATACCTAACAATATTGAAGAATAGCTGTTCCATGCTTCCTGTACCTTGTAAACTTCAGTGAGGAGGTGAATTTTATTTGAAATATCAACCCATTGGAGAGTTTGCAGGGTGATAACCTGATGTCCTTTAGCATGTTTTAAAGGTCACAATGGCTGTCCCCTGAAAAGTGGATGAAGGATAGGAGACTGCTATAGAGGTCCAGATAAGAGGATGGCGCTGTGGTGGCGAAGGTAGTGTGGCAGAAAGATGAGGAGAGGAGCAGGGATTGTGGATCTAGTGTGTGCGGGAGCAGCCTACAGGACTGGCAGGAACTGGATTTGGAGGTACTGGGCAGCAAGAAGTAGAAGACAATTTCTAGGTTTGGAGCTTAAGCCACTTTGTGGGTGGTGGTGTCACCTATACACAGGGAAAGGCGGCCCAGCTTGGTGGCAGTCAGTAATGCACTGTTTTGGGAGCCAGGTTAAGGCACTGGACGCCCACATGGCTGACTGCTGTTTAAGTCCCGGACCTGGCGGCTTGCTTTATCACTTTTTCTCGTTTTCTCTGGTGAGTATATGTGTCCTATAGCAAATTAAAAGAAATAAATTAGTAAATTAAATTAAATTAATAATTTTTTTTAGAAAAAAATGAAAACAAATGTACTGAACTGTAGTGCTGGAAGCCACATGGCGGACTGCTGGTTCGAATCCCCTGCTGGTGGACCTGAAGTATGCCTGGCTCATACACATGCCCAAGATCCCGATGAGCCAGAGGGCTAAGGGAAGGGGATCGCAGTGTGACAAGACCCTGTCCAGGGTGCTTCTTGCTCTCGTGTGTGCACATGTGCTCTCTATCATGAGTAAAAATAAATAAAAAGTTAAAAAGGAAAAAGAATAAGAAAGTCTAGGGGAAGGCAATGTCTATAATTTCTTAAAACTCTGCTCTAGAAGAACACTTTTGTTTTCCAGGATCTATTGAGCCCTGAGCAGTGAATCTAGGGGAGGGACAGATGGGCTGTCTGTCTGGAAAAGCATTTAAAACTTCTGTTAAACTTATTTTTTTCTTATCCTTTTAAATTTACATTTCTGTATGTGCATTACAATACGTATATTTGTACCTTCTCTTTATATATACACACACATGAGAGGACTTCAAAAACTTCGCAGAAAAATGGAATAAAATACTATCTATTTATTTATATATTTTTAATGTTTGGCATTTTGAAAAACATTTTATTTATTTATTTTGCCAGAGGACACATGCATTTATCCGAGAGAGACAGAGAGATGGAGAGGGGGAGGTGAGAAAGCAGTCCTCATGGGGGATGCAATCTCTTCTCCTCCGTTCGTTTCTTCATTTGGGATGCACATGCGCCTGGTGTATTTTTGAAGTCGCTGGGTGCAAGGTTCAAACTGCACAGATGGTCATGTGGGATCTAGTTTCATTAACCACCACCCATTGGCTGGTTCAAGTTTAGTTATTTTCTTCATGATGGAGATCAGATGTGCACACATGAGAGAGAGACAGAAACAGAGACAGACAGAGAAGCACCCTTGAGAGGGTCTCCTCACTCAGTGATCCCCGTTCCCCAGCCTTTTAGCTCACTAGGATCTCGGGCATGCATGCATCCAACTAGTTTGTTTTTTGCCAGCCTAGGGATCTGAGATGACAGTTGGCATGTGGCTTTTGGCACTGCAGTTCAGTTTACTACCAACGGCAGGCACCAGGTTGGGCCAAAGTATGAGTTTATATTAGTGCAAAAAAAATTGAAATCCATGCATAATTTTCCATAATCCACATTTTTCATGAACCTTCTGAAGACCCCTCATATATATATATACCACTTATAAATAAATGAGAATGACTAAATATGGAATGAATAAACTGAGAGTTGCGGTAGACATCTGCCTGTCATTCCTGAATATACAGTTTTAGCTGGTAAGTTGCTGCTCAGTCAGAGGGAACTTTTCCAAGACCAGTTCTCCCTACCAGAAGTGATATATGTCAGTTCTGGACTATGGCATTTGAGAAGCAGGCATGATTCTTCTGCACCCTTTTCTTCTGCTGGCTTAGGCACAGAAAATGGCCAGGTCTGGAGGTGTTGGAGGCCTGAGATGAGGGGAGGTTTCATCCCTACAACATTGCTGGGAGGGGAGTATCTGACTTACCAGGAACACCTACCTCATTGCTATTATATGAATAAAAAAGAAACTTATGTGTGTTTCATCCATTATACGTCTTTGGGTTTCATTGTTACACAGCCTAGCAAACAGGGAACATGCTTAGCAATTTTCTTTTTATCAATTTGCCAGAAGGCACATCTGCTCAGCAGAGAAAAGCAGATAGAGAGAGAGAGAGAGAGTGAGAGAAAACACTCCCCAATGGGGCATGATCATGCTTCATTCTCTTCTCTGCTGTTTCTCCTTCTCCTGAGGCACAGAAACATATATGTCTGATGTGGTTTTCAAGCCACCAGGGCTAGAATTTCAACCTAGGTCAGCCATGTGAGGTTGTGCTCTCAGAACAACCAGACCATGGGGCTGGCCTGTGATTAACATTTTTTTTTTCCTCCTGCTGGGTGCATGTGCAATGTATTTGGAGGCTACTGGTTTAAGTACTTGCCAAATGCAAATGGAATTGTCAGAGTTGTCCTGTCTTGTCAGACCCAGGGACAGCAATTCGCTATTTCTAAACCAGCCCCTTATGTAATCTGTAATTATCATGGAGTGGTGTTTAAGCCAGCTGAATTTTATTTTTGCAGAACTGAAAATAGTGAAAATTTTCAAAAGACTTACATTTAGATTACCATTAATTATATAAAAAAAAATTAGCCTTATTGGTAGTCCAACAGTCATCTTAGAAAAATGTGAATATACACAATAAATATTATTGGAAAACATCAGTGAAATTCAGCAAGATGGAACATTTGTTTGGCACCATTTTGCTAACATTTGCAACTACTTTCACATCCTCAGATTTTAGCTCAAAGTCTTTTTCTTTGAGGCCCATGGACTTTCAAGATTACAGTATTAAAACAAACAAAAAAGCCATAAGGCACATGTGCTCTCCAGAAATACAGAGAAAATGAGAAAGCACCCTTCATGGGGGACAACCACACTATGATCCCTTCTCCTCCATTCTCCTCTCAGGATTATGGATATACGTGCGCATGCACCCACTGTGTTTTATCAAGTATCTGGGTCCAAGGCTTGAACTGCACAGTTTGTCCTGTGGGATCCAGCATCTTAACCACCACACTACTGGCTGACCCTGAAGATCTAAGTCTTTTTTTCAGTTATATTTGCAAATGAAATAAAAATTCACTACATTCCTCCTCCCCACTCCCTGGGGCTTAGATGGTGAAACTAAGAAAAACTTCCTTACAGCGCTTGGCTTGGAGAAAGAATAGAAGATGCATCAAGGCAATATTTTTGAAAGCTGAGACCAGCAGACCATGATTAAAGTCAGCTTGCAGTTATATTGGCTGTCATGCCAGCTGCGAGCTAACCCCACAAGATGATGGATGCCTCACTGTTATTCCTACTGCTCTCCAGAATTTATCAGCAGAAAAGAAAAATGGGGGAAGGTTATAATGCCAGAGGTTTCCAAATTCTCTTCGCAATAGTGGGTAGTAAAGGCTCAGTTGTCAGTTATGAATGAATCGTGGGGTTTGTGTGGCGCCGGTAGGAATGTCAGAACCTCAGCAGTCACTCAGTCAAGAGCAGGACACCTACATGGAAGGTCTGGAGAGGTGTTAGGAGGGTTCACGTTGCAGATCCATTTGTCATGCTAACCTGAGAGTTTTAGCTAATCACTGTTGAGGGCAAACTCATTTTTACAATTATGGAACAAAATTCCATGGCCCTCACCTCACTGTGGAGGTACTAGTGGTTCCAGGGAGTAGAAGTCCTGCTTGGGTTTAGGGGTGAGGTGCAGGGATTCCGGCACCACGGAACTGGAGAAGGGCTATGTGGGTGGGGATCCTAGAAAGGCAGAAAGAGGGACAAGATTTGTATCTGGCATATTGGGTCTGGCTGCTCACTGCCCCCTCTTTCCCCTTCCTTCTCCTTTCTCCTAGTAAGTGAGCTAAGAATAAAAATGCTGGAACCTGCTGTTTTATTTTTCACCCAAGAAACTGATTAATGAGGGCCGCTGAGTTTAATCAATGGTTGTCTATTTCAGCTTATAAAACACTATTTTGGGGAGTGGAAAAAAAATTGGCAATCATTCACCTTGTGGATAGCTGCGTTATTTTGCAAATGGTTGAAGAAACATTTTGACATTAAAAAAACCTGGGTTAGAATTCAGGATCCTCTACCTGGGGCAGGATATTTAATAGCTGAGTGACCTTAAGTGATTGCTTCACATGAGTCTTGGTCTCCCAATCCAGGAAATGGTGATAATAATGAATACTGTCTTGTCTGGAGAGTCATGACACATTGTCGACTATCCCTTATCTGAAATGCTTGGGACCAGACATGTTTTGAATTTGGGTTTTTCTTCCAGATTTTAGAATATTTGCATATGCATAATGAGATACTTTGGGGATGAGACCCAAAATCTAAACACAAGATTTATTTATGTTTTATATACACCTTTTGTGTATAGTCTGAGTGGATTTTTTTTTTTTTTTGGAGAGATTTTCACTGTAGGGCGCGTGCGCTCACCAGACAGACAGAGAGAGACAGAGAGACAGAAAGTGAGAAATCACCCCCCAGGGGAGATAGTCACACTGCAATCCCTTCTCCTCCATTCTCCTCTAGGGATCTTGGGCATGCACGCACACGCGCCTGGCGTGAGTTTTAAGCCACCGGGTCTGGGACGCGAGCTGCGGTCGACTATGTGGGAGTCCAGCGACATAGCCATTACGCTAACTGCTGGTTCCCCTGAGTGGAATTTTATACAATATTTTTGTGTTGCAGCATTTTATTTATTTATTCTTTTAGCTTGCTGGAGGCAGAGCAAGAGAGAGGGAAAATGAGAAATCACTCCATGGGGAAGGTCGTGCTACAATCCTTTCCCTTCCATTCCCCTGACTGGATTTTGGACACACATGTACATGTGTCCAGCATGTTTTTCAAGTTGCCAGCTCTGGAACTTGAACCACGCAGCTGGCTGTGTGGGATCCAGCTGCCTTAATCTCTAAGTCACCAGCTGGCCCATGTTGCAACACTTTGACTGCAACTTGTTATACAAGGGTAGGTGTAGAATTTTCCACTGTGGTGTCATGCAGGTGCTCAAAGGTTCTGATTTTGGAGCATTTTTTTTAAAGAGAGATTTTTGGTATAGGGCACGTATACTTGCTGGAGAGACAGAGAGAGATAGAAAGCAAGAAGTCACCCCCTAGTGGGGATGGCCATGCTGCAATCCCTTCTCCTCCATTCTCTTCTCAGGATCCTGGGCACACATGCACACACACCTGGCGTGAGTTTAAACCACCGGGTCCGGGACTTGAACTGCGGTTGACTATGTGCTAGTTCAGCAACATAGCGATTATGCCAACTACCTGGCATGAGTTTTAAGTCACCGAGTCCAGGACTCAGTGACTACGTGGGAATCCAGTGACATAACCATAATGGCATCTACTGACCCCTGATTTTTGGATTTGAGATTTTTAGATTAGGAAAGTTCAAACTGTACTTGACTCTTTATTTTTTCCTGAAATTCGAGCAAGAGCCTCTATGTGCTGAATGTGTATTTGCCTCGTCCTTTCATCTTTTCAGAAGCTAGAGAATGTATCTGCTTATGGGGATTTGGGTTTCGAGCCCCTGCTCCTGGTGAAATTTCCGGCTGAGTCTTTTCT
>NW_006159534.1:4868541-4872407 GCF_000334495.1 Tupaia belangeri chinensis | reverse complement strand
CTAACCGCCTACTCAGCAGGATGGATCCAGAGAGTTACCATCACCACTCCCACCCCCATTCATTTCTGTCTGGAGCACTCCTCCCCTGTTTGCCTAAGAAAGTTAAAAATGAATTGATTATGAAGGGAAATTTACTTTCGTTTCTCAAAGAGAAGTTGTGGAGTAATACTCTGAACACTTATCTACGAAGCCCGGTCAGTGTTAGGCACTCCCATGCAGTTTGTGCAGAGGGGCCCTCTCTGTCTCAGGACTGTGTAATTTAAATAAGCGACAGAATTCTAGATGCACAAAGTCAGTCTTCTATTCATGGGCGAGGTGCAAATATCTCAGCTACCATGTAATTGATTGTATGAGAACTTTATTCAAGCACAGCACCACTTGAACCTCTTGTAGCCTCACTACTCGCTGTATCTGGAAAGCAGGGGGAAAAACCCGCCAGTGTTCAGTCTAGGAGGCAGAAACGACTCCAAATATCTTAAGTAAAAGTGACACTAATATCGGGGATTAGGTACTTAGAAAATTGTTGCAAGGGGGACCAGCAGTTGGTATAATGGCTATGTCACTGGGTGCCCATGTAGTGGACCGCGGTTTGAGTCCTAGACCCAGTGGCTTAAACTCACGCCGGGTGTGTGTGCGTGCTTGCCCAAGATCCTGAGAGAATGGAGGAGAAGGGATTGTGATGTGGCTATCTTCCCTGGGGGGGGGGATTTCTCGCTTTCTATCTCTCTGTCTCTCTTTCTGGCGGGCACACGTGCCCTATAGCAAAAGCCCCTCAAAAAAAAAATGACGAAAAACAACAGAAAATTGTTGGAAAGGTTAAGAAGAGAGGTCTCTAGGCTCAGTCCTTAGTGACAGTTCCTATAATATCACAGAACTGGCCCACAATGGAATGATACTGTGTCCCAATTAGAAAGGGCGGCCAAAGGCTCGAGCCATCCACACAATGGCATCTTCCGGATCTGGAGACCCGAGAGGCAGCGTTAAGAAGCTGCTTCTCTGAGGACTGAGAGGACGGTGGGCCGTGTGTCTGGGGGCCTGCGTTGCCCACCACTTCTCTCCATGCCCATGAAGATGGAGACAATGCTGGCAGAAACATCTTCCCAGCCAGCACTGAGGGTAGGGCGGTTGAGGGGCAGGGAAGCAGTAAGTGCGGCAGGGGAGGGGCAGCGTCCGCCCCACTCCCACCTTCCAAATCTCTGATGACTGCATCTTACCGGTGAGACCTAGCTCCTGTCTCCTAACCAGATTCTAGAAAGCGTTGTATTTTGCTTCTGGCCTCTGAGCATTGGAAGGCAGCCTGGAAACAGGTGAGAATGCTGCTGAGCCTCCAGCACCCACATTCTGCACACGGCCCTACCCGGCCCGTTACTGCACATTGAACTGTCTTTAATTCAACTACACATGTGCAGCAACATTGAACCAATTCCCTGAGGAGAAGGGAGAGAGATTTAAACGAGGGGCAATCCTGTTGAACATGCCATTAGGGACCCAGCATCAGCTGAGGAGTGAGTGTGATATGTGAGACCTGAACTTCTGTCTCCGAGCGGATTGTATCCCTAGGGGCTGCTCACAGCGTGAGAATCCTGCCTCTTTCAGACTGTATATGGGGAATAAGTGAGCAGTGAGATTAGAGAACCACGTCATCTTTATTCCAATTTGGCCCCCAATGTAAGGCCAAACCCTTCATGTTTATACAGAGAACACTCCTGGAAAATAATTCAAGAAAAACAAAAGAAAACAAAACAAAAAAACAAAAACAAAAGCAAAACAAAAAACAACCGTGACTTTTTGCTTCCTTTCTAAAATTCTAGACTCTTCCTCCCCACCCCCCATAGGTCTAGCTTTGCTCTATTTCACTGAGAATTCAGTGTGAATCAGATAAAACGAGCAGTCATGGGACAGGCTGTTGCAAACTGTAAAGTCCTACATATTAGCAGTATTATTATCACACACGGTGCCTTCCTTGCATGTAGTGGGTATGTTTAGCATTTTGCTAAATTTGCTTTTTCATTCCTCTCTCTCCTCTCTCTTTCTCTCTTTCTCTCTCTCTCTCCACACACACACACACACACACACACACACACACACACCACACAGTTTTTATTTTCTGTACTATCTGACAAATTTCAGAAATCATGTCTCTTTATGAGGCTGCCCCATAGCCTCATGGTTCAGGGTGCCAGATCCTGCATGGCCATCCCTGGTTCAAATTCTGGCACTGGTGGCTTAAAAAACATGCTGGGCACATGTGTGTGTATGCCTAAAAATCCTGAGAGGTTGGAGAAATGGAGGGGAGGGATCACAGAATGACCACACTCCATTGTGGGGTGCTTTCTTCCCCTCTCTCATTCTGAAGACTGCCCATCCTCTCTGGCAATAAAGAAAAGCAAAAACATGGGACCAGCAGCTGGCATGGTAGTCAAGGCACTGAAATCCCACATGGCCGACCATGGTTTGAGTCTAGGACCTGACGGCTTGAAAATCACGCAGGGTACGTATGTGTGCCCCCAAAATCCCAGGAGGAGAATGGAGGAGAAGGGATTGCAGCATGGCCATTCCCCTGGAGGATGATTCTCACTTTCCTTCTCACTGTCTGTCTCTCTCTCTTTGTCATTTTCTTCTCTGGAGCGCACATGTGCCCTCTGGCAAAAAATAACCCTTAAATCAAGGTGCCAGCAAGTGATGTGGTGGTTTAAGCACTAAACTCCCACGTGACCAACTATAGTTTGAGTTGTGGCCCTAGTGGCTTGCTTCTTAAATTTCTGTCTATTTCTGGTAAAAAAAAAAAAAAAAGTAATTCTTAAAAAAAAAAAATCTTAAAATAAAAACACAAAAACAAAAAAACAAAAAAACAAAAAAAGAAATTATGCTTCTTTGCCCCTAATTACTTCAGTGTGTATTTTCTAAGGAGAATATTCACTCAGGATAACACCGATATACTATAATCTAGAGACCTTACTCACATTTTGCCAGTTGCCCCATAAGTTTTTTTTATTATTATTATTTTTAATAGCAATTCTTCCCCCCCCCACCCCCCACCAAGGATCTACTCCAGAATTATACATCTGTGGTGGTGTTCTGGCCTTTCTTTGATTTTTCAGACCTTGACATTTTTGAGGAATTTAGGGCAGTTATTTTTTATAATGTCACTCAAATTGGGTTTTGTCCGATGTTCCCTCATGATTAGAGTCAGATTATGCAATGGTAGGGATATTGAATAAGCAGATAATGTTTCTTGAACTAAATGAAAAACACAACCAAGGAAGATTTGCTAAGAAGTAGTTTTAAGGTCACTTAAGCAGAGAATCAGCCCAGTGTGGAAGCCAAAAGAGTAGACCAAGTTCTGCCTTTAGCTATGTGATACTGAGGTACGATGATAACAATGCTGATTACAATAGCTATAATAGGGGCTGGCAAGTGGCATGGTGGTTAAGGGCGCTGGACTCCCACATGACCAACTATGGTTCAAGTCTCAGACCTGGTGGCTTGCTTTCTCACTTTCTTACTCTCTCTCTGTCTCTCTCTCTCTGATCAAACTGGAAAATAACAATGATAATAATAATAAATAAAGTTAAATAAAATAATTCTTTAAAAAAAACCCAATAGCTATAATGACTTTATTTAGCAATATGCAAAGTGCTTTAAAAAAAGTTCTGTTTGTCCTGTGAGTGAGAGAGAAAGAAAGGGAGAGAGAAAGAGATACAGCTCCCTTGATAGGTTCCTAACTCCATGATCTTCTCCCTCACCTCAGCCAGCCCCAGGTCATAGATGCTCCTGTGCCCAGCATACTCAGGGAAGTCTCTGGACTTGAACAGGTAACCTTCCCATGTGAGTCAACCTTGCAAAGTGCTGTGTTTTACTGCTGA
>NW_006159534.1:4866698-4868524 GCF_000334495.1 Tupaia belangeri chinensis | reverse complement strand
TTTTATAATCTTTCAAATATCTCATAAGTCAAAAGAGATTCTTACTTCATGGATGAGGAAACAGGCTTGGGGAGATCAAAGGTCTTGTGCAAGGTCACACAGGTGGCAAGTGGCATGCCTAAAAACTCAACGCCAGTGGTCAAACTCAATCTTGAAACTAGGCTCTGAAGCTTTGTGCTTCTTTTTTTTTCTTTTTCTTTGAGGCTTTTGTTGTAGGGTCCGTGTGCTTGCTGGAGAGAGAGACAGAAAGAGGGAAAGTGAGAAATCACACGCCAGGGGGCATGACCACATCACAATCCCTTCTACTTTATTCTCCTCTCAGGATTTTGGGCATGCGTGCACACAGGCCCAGCACGATTTTCAAGCTGTCAGGCCCGAGACTCAAACTATAGTTGGTCACGTGGGATCCAGCACCTTAACTGCTGGCTCCTGAAGTTTTGTGCGTCTACACTCACACACTGGAGCAGAAGTCACACTTGTTGGGAATTTATCTCTAAAAGGAGAAGAATGGAGCAAATCCCGTAGTATAGTGGTTAAGTACTGTGCACAGCAAGTGAGACCGTGGTCAACTGCGTAACTGACCACGGTTCAGATCCTGTCACAGCAGCTTGAAAAACACACCGGGTACATGTGCTTGTGTGCTCAAAATCCTGATGGGATGGAGAAATGGAGGATAAAAGATTGTGGAGTGACCCTTAGGGAGGTGCCTTCTCTCTCTCCCTTTCTTTCTCGCTCACATTCTCTTTCCTTCGAGTGCATGCACCCTCAGCAATTGATAAAAAAAATGATTTCAATAAAAAGAAAGAAAAGGGTGACTAAAACAAAATGCAGGATATAGTGTTTCCTAGAATTTTGATTTCATAGAAAAATGAAAACAATTTTAAAAACTGGGAAACTAACACAGGACTTTAAATACTTAATACTGGGGCTGGCAGGTGACATGGTGGTTAACGGCGTTGGACTTCCACATGGCTGATCATGATTCGGGTCCCGGACTTGGTGGCTTGCTTTCTCACTTCCCTTCTTTCTCTCTCTCTCACTCTGTCTCTCTCTGGTCAAATTAAAACAAACAATAAATAAGTAAGTAAAGTTAAGTAAAATAATTCTTTATAAAAATACTTTATAATGCCAAGTAAGGATATTAAAATATGAAATAAAATGTTATTTAACATCAGTACTGTTTCATATAAGAAAGAACATGTTCATACTTTAAAAATGTAGGAAAGTTATAATCTCAGAAAAAAACTATTCTTTGAAACTGGATGAATTTCTTTTTTACTTTTTTTTTGGAGAGATTTTTGCTATAGGGTGCATGTGATCGCCAGAAAGGTAGAGAGAGACAGAGAGCTAGAAAGTGAGAAATCGTCCGCTGGGGGAATGGCCACGACGCAATCCCTTCTCCTCCATTCTCCTCTCAGGATCTTGGGTACACATGCACATGTGCCCGCGTGAGTTTAAGCCACTGGGTCTGGGACTTGAACCACGGTCTACTACATGGGAGTTCAGCAACATAGCCATTATGCCAACTGCTGGGCCCATGAATTATTTTTTGTAACATACTTGGTACTTTGTCATTATTATTTTTTTCCTTTCTTTCTTTTTTTTTTTTTTTAAATTATTTATTGGGAACCAGCAGTTAGCGTAATGGCCATGTTGCTGGACTCCCACGTAGTCGACCGGGGTTCACGTCTCGGACCCGGTAGCTTAAAACTCACGCCGGGCGCCTGCGCGGCCCCCCGGGGCCCCTGCGCCAAGGCTGCGACCGGCGGGGGGTCCTGCGCCCCCCGCGCCAAGGCGGCAGTGGCCGGCGGCGGGGGGGGGGGGGG